>NC_089852.1:2215299-2220687 GCF_036373705.1 Amia ocellicauda | reverse complement strand
GTGTACTTGCTTGTCTCAGTCTGTCTGTGTGTGTGTGTGTGTACTTGCTTGTCTCAGTCTTTGTGTGTGTGTGTGTGTACTTGCTTGTCTCAGTCTGTCTGTGTGTGTGTGTGTGTGTACTTGCTTGTCTCAGTCTGTGTGTGTGTGTGTGTGTGTGTGTGTGTGTACTTGCTTGTCTCAGTCTGTGTGTGTGTGTGTACTTGCTTGTCTCAGTCTTTGTGTGTGTGTGTGTACTTGCTTGTCTCAGTCTTTGTGTGTGTGTGTGTACTTGCTTGTCTCGGTCTTTGTGTGTGTGTGTGTACTTGCTTGTCTCAGTCTTTGTGTGTGTGTGTGTACTTGCTTGTCTCGGTCTTTGTGTGTGTGTGTGTGTGTGTGTGTGTACTTGCTGTTTCAGTCTGTGTGTGTGTGTGTGTGTGTGTGTGTACTTGCTTGTCTCAGTCTTTGTGTGTGTGTGTGTGTACTTGCTTGTGTCAGTCTTTGTGTGTGTGTGTGTGTGTACTTGCTTGTCTCAGTCTGTGTGTGTGTGTGTACTTGCTTGTCTCAGTCTGTCTGTGTGTGTGTGTGTGTGTGTACTTGCTTGTCTCAGTCTGTCTGTGTGTGTGTGTGTACTTGCTTGTCTCAGTCTGTCTGTGTGTGTGTGTGTGTACTTGCTTGTGTCAGTCTTTGTGGTGTGTGTGTGTGTACTTGCTTGTCTCAGTCTGTGTGTGTGTGTGTACTTGCTTGTCTCAGTCTTTGTGTGTGTGTGTGTGTGTACTTGCTTGTCTCAGTCTGTCTGTGTGTGTGTGGTGTGTGTGTGTACTTGCTTGTCTCAGTCTTTGTGTGTGTGTGTGTGTACTTGCTTGTCTCAGTCTGTGTGTGTGTGTGTACTTGCTTGTCTCAGTCTTTGTGTGTGTGTGTGTGTACTTGCTTGTCTCAGTCTTGTGTGTGTGTGTGTGTACTTGCTTGTCTCAGTCTGTCTGTGTGTGTGTGTGTGTGTGTACTTGCTTGTCTCAGTCTGTCTGTGTGTGTGTGTGTACTTGCTTGTCTCAGTCTTTGTGTGTGTGTGTGTGTGTGTACTTGCTTGTCTCAGTCTTTGTGTGTGTGTGTGTGTGTGTACTTGCTTGTCTCAGTCTGTCTGTGTGTGTGTGTGTGTGTACTTGCTTGTCTCAGTCTGTGTGTGTGTGTGTGTGTGTGTACTTGCTTGTCTCAGTCTGTGTGTGTGTGTGTACTTGCTTGTCTCAGTCTTTGTGTGTGTGTGTGTGTGTACTTGCTTGTCTCAGTCTGTGTGTGTGTGTGTGTACTTGCTTGTCTCAGTCTTTGTGTGTGTGTGTGTACTTGCTTGTCTCAGTCTGTGTGTGTGTGTGTGTGTACTTGCTTGTCTCAGTCTGTGTGTGTGTGTACTTGCTTGTCTCAGTCTTTGTGTGTGTGTGTGTGTGTGTGTGTGTGTACTTGCTTGTCTCAGTCTGTCTGTGTGTGTGTGTGTGTACTTGCTTGTCTCAGTCTGTCTGTGTGTGTGTGTGTGTGTGTACTTGCTTGTCTCAGTCTTTGTGTGTGTGTGTACTTGCTTGTCTCAGTCTTTGTGTGTGTGTGTGTGTACTTGCTTGTGTCAGTCTTTGTGTGTGTGTGTGTGTACTTGCTTGTCTCAGTCTTTGTGTGTGTGTGTGTGTGTGTACTTGCTTGTCTCAGTCTGTCTGTGTGTGTGTGTGTGTACTTGCTTGTCTCAGTCTTTGTGTGTGTGTGTGTACTTGCTTGTCTCAGTCTTTGTGTGTGTGTGTGTGTGTACTTGCTTGTCTCAGTCTGTGTGTGTGTGTGTGTGTACTTGCTTGTCTCAGTCTGTGTGTGTGTGTGTACTTGCTTGTCTCAGTCTTTGTGTGTGTGTGTGTGTGTGTGTACTTGCTTGTCTCAGTCTTTGTGTGTGTGTGTGTGTGTGTGTGTGTGTACTTGCTTGTCTCAGTCTGTGTGTGTGTGTGTGTGTGTACTTGCTTGTCTCAGTCTGTGTGTGTGTGTGTGTACTTGCTTGTCTCAGTCTGTGTGTGTGTGTGTGTGTGTGTACTTGCTTGTCTCAGTCTGTGTGTGTGTGTGTACTTGCTTGTCTCAGTCTTTGTGTGTGTGTGTGTGTGTGTACTTGCTTGTCTCAGTCTGTCTGTGTGTGTGTGTGTGTACTTGCTTGTCTCAGTCTGTGTGTGTGTGTGTGTGTGTGTGTACTTGCTTGTCTCAGTCTTTGTGTGTGTGTGTGTGTGTGTGTACTTGCTTGTGTCAGTCTTTGTGTGTGTGTGTGTGTGTGTACTTGCTTGTCTCAGTCTTTGTGTGTGTGTGTGTGTGTACTTGCTTGTCTCAGTCTTTGTGTGTGTGTGTGTGTGTGTGACTTGCTTGTCTCAGTCTTTGTGTGTGTGTGTACTTGCTTGTCTCAGTCTGTCTGTGTGTGTGTGTGTGTGTGTGTACTTGCTTGTCTCAGTCTTTGTGTGTGTGTGTGTGTGTACTTGCTTGTCTCAGTCTGTCTGTGTGTGTGTGTGTGTACTTGCTTGTCTCAGTCTGTGTGTGTGTGTGTGTACTTGCTTGTCTCAGTCTGTGTGTGTGTGTGTACTTGCTTGTCTCAGTCTGTCTGTGTGTGTGTGTGTGTGTGTGTACTTGCTTGTCTCAGTCTTTGTGTGTGTGTGTGTGTGTGTACTTGCTTGTATCAGTCTGTCTGTGTGTGTGTGTGTGTGTGTACTTGCTTGTCTCAGTCTGTGTGTGTGTGTGTGTGTGTGTGTGTGTGTGTGTACTTGCTTGTCTCAGTCTTTGTGTGTGTGTGTGTGTACTTGCTTGTCTCAGTCTTTGTGTGTGTGTGTGTGTGTGTGTACTTGCTTGTCTCAGTCTTTGTGTGTGTGTGTGTGTGTACTTGCTTGTCTCAGTCTTTGTGTGTGTGTGTGTGTGTGTACTTGCTTGTCTCAGTCTTTGTGTGTGTGTGTACTTGCTTGTCTCAGTCTGTCTGTGTGTGTGTGTGTGTGTGTGTGTGTACTTGCTTGTCTCAGTCTGTGTGTGTGTGTGTGTGTGTGTGTGTGTACTTGCTTGTCTCAGTCTTTGTGTGTGTGTGTGTGTACTTGCTTGTCTCAGTCTTTGTGTGTGTGTGTGTGTACTTGCTTGTCTCAGTCTTTGTGTGTGTGTGTGTGTGTACTTGCTTGTCTCAGTCTTTGTGTGTGTGTGTGTGTGTACTTGCTTGTCTCAGTCTTTGTGTGTGTGTGTGTGTACTTGCTTGTCTCAGTCTTTGTGTGTGTGTGTGTGTACTTGCTTGTCTCAGTCTTTGTGTGTGTGTGTGTGTGTGTGTACTTGCTTGTCTCAGTCTGTCTGTGTGTGTGTGTGTGTGTGTACTTGCTTGTCTCAGTCTTTGTGTGTGTGTGTGTGTACTTGCTTGTCTCAGTCTTTGTGTGTGTGTGTGTGTGTACTTGCTTGTCTCAGTCTTTGTGTGTGTGTGTGTGTACTTGCTTGTCTCAGTCTTTGTGTGTGTGTGTGTGTGTGTACTTGCTTGTCTCAGTCTGTCTGTGTGTGTGTGTGTGTGTGTACTTGCTTGTCTCAGTCTGTGTGTGTGTGTGTGTGTGTGTGTGTGTACTTGCTTGTCTCAGTCTTTGTGTGTGTGTGTGTGTGTACTTGCTTGTCTCAGTCTTTGTGTGTGTGTGTGTGTACTTGCTTGTCTCAGTCTTTGTGTGTGTGTGTGTGTGTACTTGCTTGTCTCAGTCTTTGTGTGTGTGTGTGTGCTGTTGTTTTGTGTTGTGTGTGTGTACTTGCTTGTCTCAGTCTTTGTGTGTGTGTGTGTGTACTTGCTTGTCTCAGTCTTTGTGTGTGTGTGTGTGTGTGTACTTGCTTGTCTCAGTCTTTGTGTGTGTGTGTGTGTACTTGCTTGTCTCAGTCTTTGTGTGTGTGTGTGTGTGTACTTGCTTGTCTCAGTCTTTGTGTGTGTGTGTGTGTGTACTTGCTTGTCTCAGTCTGTCTGTGTGTGTGTGTGTGTACTTGCTTGTCTCAGTCTTTGTGTGTGTGTGTGTACTTGCTTGTCTCAGTCTTTGTGTTGTGTGTGTGTGTGTACTTGCTTGTCTCAGTCTGTCGTGTGTGTGTGTGTGTGTACTTGCTTGTCTCAGTCTGTGTGTGTGTGTGTGTGTGTGTGTGTGTTACTTGCTTGTCTCAGTCTGTGTGTGTGTGTGTACTTGCTTGTCTCAGTCTTTGTGTGTGTGTGTGTACTTGCTTGTCTCAGTCTTTGTGTGTGTGTGTGTGTGTGTACTTGCTTGTCTCAGTCTGTGTGTGTGTGTGTACTTGCTTGTCTCAGTCTTTGTGTGTGTGTGTGTGTACTTGCTTGTCTCAGTCTTTGTGTGTGTGTGTGTGTGTGTACTTGCTTGTCTCAGTCTGTCTGTGTGTGTGTGTGTGTGTGTACTTGCTTGTCTCAGTCTGTGTGTGTGTGTGTGTGTACTTGCTTGTCTCAGTCTGTGTGTGTGTGTGTACTTGCTTGTCTCAGTCTGTCTGTGTGTGTGTGTGTACTTGCTTGTCTCAGTCTGTGTGTGTGTGTGTGTGTGTACTTGCTTGTCTCAGTCTGTGTGTGTGTGTGTGTGTACTTGCTTGTCTCAGTCTTTGTGTGTGTGTGTGTACTTGCTTGTCTCAGTCTGTGTGTGTGTGTGTGTGTGTGTACTTGCTTGTCTCAGTCTGTGTGTGTGTGTGTGTACTTGCTTGTCTCAGTCTGTGTGTGTGTGTACTTGCTTGTCTCAGTCTTTGTGTGTGTGTGTGTGTGTGTGTGTACTTGCTTGTCTCAGTCTTTGTGTGTGTGTGTGTGTGTGTGTACTTGCTTGTCTCAGTCTGTCTGTGTGTGTGTGTGTACTTGCTTGTCTCAGTCTTTGTGTGTGTGTGTGTGTACTTGCTTGTCTCAGTCTTTGTGTGTGTGTGTGTGTGTGTACTTGCTTGTCTCAGTCTTTGTGTGTGTGTGTGTGTGTGTACTTGCTTGTCTCAGTCTGTCTGTGTGTGTGTGTGTGTGTGTACTTGCTTGTCTCAGTCTGTCTGTGTGTGTGTGTGTGTACTTGCTTGTCTCAGTCTTTGTGTGTGTGTGTGTGTGTACTTGCTTGTGTCAGTCTTTGTGTGTGTGTGTGTGTACTTGCTTGTCTCAGTCTGTGTGTGTGTGTGTGACTTGCTTGTCTCAGTCTTTGTGTGTGTGTGTGTGTGTACTTGCTTGTCTCAGTCTGTCTGTGTGTGTGTGTGTGTGTGTGTGTACTTGCTTGTCTCAGTCTTTTGTGTGTGTGTGTGTGTACTTGCTTGTCTCAGTCTTTGTGTGTGTGTGTGTGTACTTGCTTGTCTCAGTCTTTGTGTGTGTGTGTGTGTGTACTTGCTTGTCTCAGTCTGTCTGTGTGTGTGTGTGTGTGTGTGTACTTGCTTGTCTCAGTCTGTCTGTGTGTGTGT
>NC_089852.1:2140299-2210299 GCF_036373705.1 Amia ocellicauda | reverse complement strand
GTGTGTGTGTGTGTGTGTGTGTGTGTACTTGCTTGTCTCAGTCTTTGTGTGTGTGTGTGTGTACTTGCTTGTCTCAGTCTTTGTGTGTGTGTGTGTGTACTTGCTTGTCTCAGTCTTTGTGTGTGTGTGTGTGTGTACTTGCTTGTCTCAGTCTGTGTGTGTGTGTGTGTGTGTGTGTGTGTACTTGCTTGTCTCAGTCTTTGTGTGTGTGTGTGTGTACTTGCTTGTCTCAGTCTTTGTGTGTGTGTGTGTGTACTTGCTTGTCTCAGTCTTTGTGTGTGTGTGTGTGTACTTGTGTGTGTACTTGCTTGTCCTCAGTCTTTGTTGTGTGTGTGTGTACTTGCTTGGTCTTGTGTCTGTCTGTGTGTGTGTGTGTGTGTGTGTGTGTACTTGCTTGTCTCAGTCTTGTGTGTGTGTGTGTGTGTGTACTTGCTTGTCTCAGTCTTTGTGTGTGTGTGTGTGGTACTTGCTTGTCTCAGTCTTTGTGTGTGTGTGTGTGTGTACTTGCTTGTCTCAGTCTGTGTGTGTGTGTGTGTGTGTGTGTGTACTTGCTTGTCTCAGTCTGTCTGTGTGTGTGTGTGTGTGTGTACTTGCTTGTCTCAGTCTTTGTGTGTGTGTGTGTGTACTTGCTTGTCTCAGTCTTTGTGTGTGTGTGTGTGTGTACTTGCTTGTCTCAGTCCTTTGTGTTGTGTGTGTGTGTACTTGCTTGTCTCAGTCTTTGTGTGTGTGTGTGTGTGTGTGTACTTGCTTGTCTCAGTCTTGTTGTGTGTGTGTGTGTGTGTGTGTACTTGCTTGTCTCAGTCTGTCTGTGTGTGTGTGTGTGTGTACTTGCTTGTCTCAGTCTTTGTGTGTGTGTGTGTGTACTTGCTTGTCTCAGTCCTTTGTGTGTGTGTGTGTGTGTACTTGCTTGTCTCAGTCTGTCTGTGTGTGTGTGTGTGTGTGTACTTGCTTGTCTCAGTCTTTGTGTGTGTGTGTGTGTACTTGCTTGTCTCAGTCTTTGTGTGTGTGTGTGTGTGTGTACTTGCTTGTCTCAGTCTGTCTGTGTGTGTGTGTGTGTGTGTGTACTTGCTTGTCTCAGTCTTTGTGTGTGTGTGTGTGTGTACTTGCTTGTCTCAGTCTTTGTGTGTGTGTGTGTGTGTGTACTTGCTTGTCTCAGTCTGTCTGTGTGTGTGTGTGTACTTGCTTGTCTCAGTCTGTGTGTGTGTGTGTGTGTGTACTTGCTTGTCTCAGTCTGTGTGTGTGTGTGTGTACTTGCTTGTCTCAGTCTGTTGTGTGTGTGTGTGTACTTGCTTGTCTCAGTCTTGTGTGTGTGTGTGTGTGTGTACTTGCTTGTCTCAGTCTGTGTGTGTGTGTGTGTGTACTTGCTTGTCTCAGTCTGTCTGTGTGTGGTGTGTGTGTACTTGCTTGTCTCAGTCTTTGTGTGTGTGTGTACTTGCTTGTCTCAGTCTTTGTGTGTGTGTGTGTGTGTACTTGCTTGTCTCAGTCTTTGTGTGTGTGTGTGTGTACTTGCTTGTCTCAGTCTGTGTGTGTGTGTGTACTTGCTTGTCTCAGTCTTTGTGTGTGTGTGTGTACTTGCTTGTCTCAGTCTGTCTGTGTGTGTGTGTGTACTTGCTTGTCTCAGTCTGTGTGTGTGTGTGTGTGTACTTGCTTGTCTCAGTCTTTGTGTGTGTGTGTACTTGCTTGTCTCAGTCTGTCTGTGTGTGTGTGTGTGTGTGTGTACTTGCTTGTCTCAGTCTGTCTGTGTGTGTGTGTGTGTGTGTACTTGCTTGTCTCAGTCTTTGTGTGTGTGTGTGTGTGTACTTGCTTGTCTCAGTCTGTCTGTGTGTGTGTGTGTGTGTGTGTGTGTGTGTACTTGCTTGTCTCGGTCTTTGTGTGTGTGTGTGTGTGTGTGTGTGTGTACTTGCTTGTCTCAGTCTGTCTGTGTGTGTGTGTGTGTGTGTGTGTGTGTGTGTACTTGCTTGTCTCAGTCTGTGTGTGTGTGTGTACTTGCTTGTCTCAGTCTGTCTGTGTGTGTGTGTGTACTTGCTTGTCTCAGTCTGTGTGTGTGTGTGTGTGTGTACTTGCTTGTCTCAGTCTGTGTGTGTGTGTGTGTGTACTTGCTTGTCTCAGTCTTTGTGTGTGTGTGTGTGTACTTGCTTGTCTCAGTCTGTCTGTGTGTGTGTGTGTACTTGCTTGTCTCAGTCTGTGTGTGTGTGTGTGTGTACTTGCTTGTCTCAGTCTGTGTGTGTGTGTACTTGCTTGTCTCAGTCTTTGTGTGTGTGTGTGTGTGTACTTGCTTGTCTCAGTCTGTCTGTGTGTGTGTGTGTGTGTGTGTGTACTTGCTTGTCTCAGTCTTTGTGTGTGTGTGTGTGTGTGTGTGTACTTGCTTGTCTCAGTCTGTCTGTGTGTGTGTGTGTACTTGCTTGTCTCAGTCTTTGTGTGTGTGTGTGTGTACTTGCTTGTCTCAGTCTTTGTGTGTGTGTGTGTGTGTGTACTTGCTTGTCTCAGTCTGTCTGTGTGTGTGTGTGTGTGTGTACTTGCTTGTCTCAGTCTGTCTGTGTGTGTGTGTGTGTACTTGCTTGTCTCAGTCTGTGTGTGTGTGTACTTGCTTGTCTCAGTCTGTGTGTGTGTGTGTACTTGCTTGTCTCAGTCTTTGTGTGTGTGTGTGTGTGTACTTGCTTGTCTCAGTCTTTGTGTGTGTGTGTGTGTACTTGCTTGTCTCAGTCTGTGTGTGTGTGTGTACTTGCTTGTCTCAGTCTTTGTGTGTGTGTGTGTACTTGCTTGTCTCAGTCTGTCTGTGTGTGTGTGTGTACTTGCTTGTCTCAATCTGTGTGTGTGTGTGTGTGTACTTGCTTGTCTCAGTCTTTGTGTGTGTGTGTACTTGCTTGTCTCAGTCTGTGTGTGTGTGTGTACTTGCTTGTCTCAGTCTGTCTGTGTGTGTGTGTGTGTGTGTGTACTTGCTTGTCTCAGTCTTTGTGTGTGTGTGTGTGTGTACTTGCTTGTCTCAGTCTGTCTGTGTGTGTGTGTGTGTGTGTGTGTGTGTGTGTGTACTTGCTTGTCTCGGTCTTTGTGTGTGTGTGTGTGTGTGTGTGTGTGTACTTGCTTGTCTCAGTCTGTCTGTGTGTGTGTGTGTGTGTGTGTGTGTGTGTGTACTTGCTTGTCTCAGTCTGTCTGTGTGTGTGTGTGTGTGTGTGTGTACTTGCTTGTCTCGGTCTTTGTGTGTGTGTGTGTGTACTTGCTTGTCTCAGTCTGTGTGTGTGTGTACTTGCTTGTCTCAGTCTGTCTGTGTGTGTGTGTGTGTGTGTGTGTACTTGCTTGTCTCGGTCTTTGTGTGTGTGTGTGTGTACTTGCTTGTCTCAGTCTGTGTGTGTGTGTACTTGCTTGTCTCGGTCTTTGTGTGTGTGTGTGTGTGTGTGTGTGTGTGTGTGTGTACTTGCTTGTCTCAGTCTGTGTGTGTGTGTGTGTGTGTGTGTACTTGCTTGTCTCAGTCTGTGTGAACGTATGAACAATAACACACAGACTGACAAAACAGACAGCGAAAGATACTGCGTGTCTGAGACAACAGCAAACTATGATGGCCTAATATTGTAACTGTTAATGTAGCATTGTTATTACAGAGCCACTGTCACTATAATAAGGGCTTCATACTGTGCGACTGGACCCGCTGCGCTGCTCACACAGGCGTCTCACTTCCCACTTCTTGCTCAGTTTAACCAGAGATAAGGTTTCCCGTCAGCACCCGCGACGTTGAGTTTAATCCACTCACCTGCACTGCGCTTCTGTCTGACTTCAATCTGTTTGTAGTTGTTGCTGTTGGGTGTGGGTCCCGGGTCCCACCCACCCAAAAAATCCTTATTTACACAATTTCGGCCGAAATGTACGCAATGTGCACCACCGGTGCACTGTGGGAAGTGTAGTTCATCGGACTACTACTGCGTGAGTTCTACGGTGGCCGGGAAGTAGTGCCTTAAAGCCTCAATGGGGGGGGAAACCATGCACCTGCGTAGGAAACGGCCGTGCTGGGCAGGGGCAGGGGCAGGGGCTGGGGCTGGGGCTGGGCTGGGCTGGGGCAGGGGCAGGGGCAGGGCTGGGGCAGCGGCTGGGGCAGCGGCTGAGCTGGGCAGGGGCAGGGCTGGGGCAGGGGCTGGGCTGGGCTGGGCTGGGCTGGGCAGGGGCAGGGGCAGGGGCAGCGGCTGGGGCAGCGGCTCGGCTGGGCTGGGCAGGGGCAGGGGCTGGGCAGGGGCTGGGCAGGGGCAGGGGCAGGGGCAGCGGCTGGGGCAGCGGCTGGGCTGGGCTGGGCAGGGGCAGGGCAGGGGCAGGGGCAGCGGCAGGGGCTGGGCTGGGCAGGGGCAGGGGCAGCGGCAGGGCTGGGCAGGGGCTGGGCTGGGCAGGGGCAGGGGCAGGGGCTGGGCAGGGGCTGGGCTGGGCAGGGGCAGGGGCAGGGGCAGGGGCAGCGGCAGGGCTGGGCAGGGGCAGGGGCAGGGGCAGGGGCTGGGCTGGGGCTGGGGCAGGGGCTGGGCTGGGCAGGGGCAGGGGCAGGGGCAGGGGCTTTTCCGCCGCTCCGGCTGGAGAACAATGAGGCGCGTGCACGCAGCCCCGGGCGCGGGTTTCCTCTCCCTCCGCCTCGGGGGCGCGCACGTCAGGAAGGCGGGGCGTGCACGCAGCTCGGGCCTCGGGACCGATCGACGCTGGAGAGACGGGCCGGTGCGAGCGGAGAGCAGGGCGCTATATAAACACAGGCGTCCCGGCTGCCAGCGGAGCGGGACCCGATCACCACCGTGAGCAGAGACGCGCGGAGCAGCGGCCGCCGCCGGGCTCGGGAGGGACAGCCATGAAGCTGACGGACAACGTGCTGCGGAGCTTTCGGGTCGCCAAGGTCTTCCGCGAAAACTCGGACAAAATCAACTGCTTCGACTTCAGCTCCAACGGGGAGACGGTGATCTCCAGCAGCGACGACGACTCCATCGTGCTGTACGACTGCCAGGAAGGAAAGTGAGGGCCCTAGTGTAGCTTTGTTCCGGTGGCGTGTCTGAGAGAGAGAGAGGGAGGGAGCGCTCCGTAGAGGCGGGGGAGGAGGAGGAGGAGGCCGGCAGGGTAGCGTATCTGTGTCCCTCGAGGTGAGGCCTACTGCAGATGCCTCATCCTCGGGCTCGCGTACGGCACTCGGCCCGGCTTAAGGGGGGGGCGTGGATCGTTTTGAGTGGACTAGAATATAAATGCATTGCCTCCAGAAGCTGGGATCGGCCGTGTCTGCAGTCCAGTCGTTTTTATTAGATTGTTTTATTGTATTGTTAGAGGAATTGCATGTACACTTAAACCAATTTATGCACACATGTTCAAATGATAACGGGTTGAGAGAGCGGTGCGCTTCGGCCTCCCTGCCCGACTGCCTGTGACATTGCAGCACTGCACGGCACTAACGTCATTCATGCGCCGGTCCGTGTCTTCACACCCGTATCATTGGACTCGAGAGAAGCACCACAAAACCCCGGCTGGCGAATGAACGGAGACCGATGCCGTATTTCACACAGCCGCCCTTTAGCCCCATTGCAGCAGAAACTGACATCTTGCATTGCTTAACCATTGCAACGGCACCAAGAACAAAACCAGAACCTCCAGCCTTCAGACATTTCCGTATCTGCTGTCCAGTTTAGCTCGGGGTATAAACGTTTTAACTTGGGTTTAATTTTAACAGATTGTGTCAAGATGAGTAACCAAAATCAATCAACGAATTAGCGCCAATTTTCAAAACAACAACTGGTTTCACAGACCCAGGTTAGCACTAGACTTGGCATTATATTAATGTTGATCAGGGTCTATGAAACCAGCTGTACAGGTTCTGTCAACTAATATATTTAATACTACTTTGTATTTTTAAGATTCATTACTATAAAAGTGGAACAGTGTTTTCCCAGCGATGTGGTAGAAGCTGCAAATTTGGGAACATTTAACGTCAGACTGGATAGGATCCTTGGATCACTTGGTTATTAATGGACATCAAACGAGCACGATGGGGCGAATGGGCTCCTCTTGATTGTACACTTTGTTCTTATCTATTATTTGAATATATGTTAGCATCTTTTAAATTCTTAAACGTGTAGTGACTTGTTCCCCATTTGCCCTCTTCCTGGGCATGGGACCTGTCCAGCAGTGCTGTGGCAGCGCTGATGTAACCTAATCAGGCTGGTATACCTTTTTAAACTCAAATGTAATATTTCTGCTTTCCAAATGCATAACAAACATGCCCCTGCTGTAGATCCCCACTCCACCCCTTCTGACCGCCTCTCTGCTGTCTTTCAGACCCAAACGCACCCTCTACAGCAAGAAGTATGGAGTGGACCTCATCCGGTACACACACGCAGCCAACACCGTGGTCTACAGCTCCAACAAGATCGATGGTATGTTCTGCATCCCCACAAGGTATTGCTGCGCTGTGGGCCGGCGGGACTCTGGTCGCTGGTGCCGGTCCATCAGCTCATACGCCCTCCAGTGTTGTAGGTTCTCTCTCTCAGCCAGTGCCGTGTTTTGCTCCGGAGACTGACTGGGACCGCCTGGCCTGTCCTGGGCTGAGGTAGTTGTTTGTACAGTTTGAGGGTCTGTGATACCACCCGGTAATGGAGCTAACTGTACAGACCACTGCCTTGCCCAAGACTGAGCCTCCTTCTGCGCATTGCTCTGCCTGGCTCGCCCGGCGGGGGGGTGAGGACGACCGACGGACCGATCGCAGACCCCCAGCCTCGCCGGGGCTGCACCTCTGGACTCCGGCGTCTGCCTCTGTCCCTGGCCTTCCCTGGGTCGGGGGTTTGTGAATTACTCTCCTGAGCATGCTCCGTAGATGTGTGTTGTGTGTGTAGTCTTGGGTGTTGCGCTGGTGGGTTTGTACCGCAGGAGTTTGGCGCCGCTCTCTGATTCGCAGCGGTTTAAAAAAAAAAAAAAAAAAAAAAAATGCATCAAGGCGACATTCCCAAGCATTATTCATCAGGCGCGAGCTTTTATCTGATGTGGACAGAGGTGTGTGTTATTGATGCTGCGCAGTTGGAAAGGAAGTCGGTGGTTTTCTGTTTTTCCTCACTCGGTTTGTCTTGAAACGTTTCTACTCTGCTTCCCTTCAGACACGATCCGGTACCTGTCTCTCCACGACAACAAGTACATCCGCTACTTCCCCGGACACAATAAGAGGTAAAGCCGCCTCTCGGCCTGGCAGACTCACCTTGTCTGTGGCTCATAGAGATGCATCCTTGCCACAGACCCCTCTTCGCTTCAGCAGTGTCCTAGGCATGTCATAGTTTAAATGTGAGCGTGACCTCAGAGTCTCCACATGGGCGCTTCCCACGTGCTTCAGCCAGGGAAACCGTGACAGACAGAGCAGAATTAAGAGTCTCTCTGTCCTCACAGGGTAGTGGCTCTGTCCATGTCTCCAGTGGATGACACCTTCATCTCGGGCTCTCTGGACAAGACCATCCGGCTGTGGGACTTGCGCTCACCCAACTGCCAGGTCAGTGCCGGCCGCTCGGGTCTCTGCCCGACTGTGCCGCAGACTTGCTCTTGCTGCCCTGCTCCCCCTCTGCCTGCCCCCAATCTCTCTTCTCTCCCTGCCTCTGCTCTGGCCCTCCCTCTCCTCCTCCTCCCTCTCTAACACGGTGCCCCTCCTGTCCACCCCAGGGCCTCATGCACCTGCAGGGGAAGCCGGTCTGCTCCTTCGACCCCGAGGGTCTGATCTTTGCCGCGGGCGTCAACTCCGAGATGGTGAAGCTGTACGACCTGCGCTCCTTCGACAAGGTGAGGGGGGTGTGGTGCTGGGCTTGGGGGGGCTGAGTCAAGATGTTGCTCTCCACGGGTGCGAGTGAGGTAGTGAACACTGTGTTCAGTTTGCAACTCCTGCTTGCTTTACCCAGAATGCTCTGGTAAAAACCCCATGGCAAAATTTGGGGGTAGGGAACAAAAACAAATGGATCGACGCCTGCCTTTGTATAACAACGAGGACTGCTCTACAAGAGTGGTGGGGGGAGGGAGCAATACCTAGGCTGACTACATCCGATTTGTGTGAGATGTAAATGAGACCTAACGGGGCTGTACCCCCAACCCCGACAGGGCCCCTTCGCCACCTTCAAGCTGCAGTACGACCGCAGCTGTGAGTGGACCGGCCTGAAGTTCAGCAATGACGGGAAGCTCATCCTGGTGTCGACCAACGGGGGCGCTCTGCGGCTGCTGGACGCCTTCAAGGGAGCTGTGCTGCACTCCTTCGTGGTGAGTCTTGACACTCGCAGTGCACTCGGGCACACCTGCACACGGGTACAGTCACTCTCGTGTTCACACTGGGGTAGAAGTCCGCTTCTCTCTCCGTCCTCTGCGGTCTGACCCGTGTGGTCTGACCCGTGCGCTCTGCAGCAGTGCGACATCGATCTCGTCAGCGGAGAGTCCCAGGACTTTCAGAGGGTCTGTGATTGGGTAAAAATGTATAGATCTCTAGGCTGATCTGTAGTAACGTCCTTTCCATTGGTCAGTACCATCCCCATGCTCTGCAGCAGCCAGGAAAGATGTGTTATAAACACACCGCACATGGGTCTTTTCTGCCAAATCTGAGCTACAATGAATAATATAAGTAACGTGTGCTTTCAGTTTTGTTTGTGGATGCTCTGTGCCAAGGACTTGCTATTCATTAAAAAAAAAAAATCGTATCAAAAGGTTGAAGCACAAATCCTGAATAATTTTACAAACCTAAAATCCTAAAAATAAAATGACTGATGGGAAAACAAATCCCTGATGTATTTTCCTGTTTAATAGGCAACAAGGAGTCAAACTCAGAATGACTCTTTGTTCTCGCAGCTCATGGATGACTGTGATTACACTGTGTGTGTGTGTGTGTGACGGAAAAAGCTTTACCCACGAGTCTTAATGTGTTGAAAATTAGCCGTGGCCCCAATGGGGTGTCTGACTGACCGCAGGAACACTCTGCCATTGGTCCGTTCAGAGACGGACGGACACCCCGTCCACTGTCTCACAGCCACAAACTACTCCAGTTTCTATCCCAGCTGCTCCGCTTTATATTGATGAAAGAAATGCAAATTGTCACCAGACGAAAAATAAATTAAATACAAATGTAAATTAATTGAAAGATGCAAATAATAGTTGTATAAAACATGTAGGCCAGGGGTGGCCAACCCTGTTCCTGGAGAGCCGCAATCCTGCAGGTTTTCCAGGTCTCTAAATTACCAATTGATGGATAACTTGAACACCAGAACATTTTGCCTAATTTAGAACCATAATTAGAACGTAAGTGTCCAATCGAGAGGAGCCCATTCGCCCCATCCTGCTCGTTTGGTGTCCATTAATAACTAAGTGATCCAAGGATCCTATCCAGTCTGTTTTTGAATGTTCCCAAATTGTCTCTTCAGCCACATCGCTGGGGAGTTTGTTCAGATTGTGACGCCTCTCTGTGTGAAGTGTCTCCTGTTTTCTGTCTTGAATGCCTTGAAGCCCAATTTCCATTTGTGTCCCGGGTGCGAGTGTCCCTGCTGATCTGGAAAAGCTCCTCTGGTTTGATGTGGTCGATGCCTTTCATGATTTTGAAGACTTGGATCAAGTCCCCACGTAGTCTCCTCTGTTCCAGGGTGAAAAGGTTCAGGTCCTCAGTCTCTCAGTAGGACATTCCCTTCAGACCTGGAATAAGTCTGGTTGCTCTCCTCTGAACTGCCTCTAGAGCAGCGATATCTTCAATTAAACAGCTAATGATCTGGATAAAACACAAACCTGCAGACCCTGCGGCTCTCAAGGACCAGGGTTAGCCACCCCTGATCTAGGCGCAACACTTGTATCCCCCAGCGGCTTGACACCTGCGCTACACGCATCATCCTCCCCCAGCCCATAATATCGGATATCGTGATGTTTGAACATCCATCGTCGGTGACGTGTAATTGTTAATACTGCCCAACCCTCATTCACACACATGTACGTGTAGAGAGAGAGAGAGAGAGAGAGAGAGAGATGCAAACATACACACACACTCGTACATGTGTAGAGACATGCTGCGCTGTCCACTCAGCTGTGTTTGCTCTGTGTTTTGAATCCAGGGCTACAACAACTGCAAAGGAGTGATGCTGGAGGCCTCCTTCACCCCCGACTCCCAGTTTGCGATGATCGGTAGGTGCTGCCACCTGCCACCCTGACCGACTTCACATCTGAAAAGAATAGGAATAAAAAAGCAATGGAGGGTTCAGCTACATCATCTTCTTCCTCCTTCCCCCTGCAGGCTCGGAGGACGGAAAGATCCACGTGTGGAACGCAGAGAGTGGGATGAAGGTGGCCGTGCTGGACGGGAAGCACACCGGCCCCGTCACCTGCCTGCAGTTCAACCCCAAGTTCATGACCTTCGCCAGCGCCTGCTCCAACATGGTGAGAGACGGGAGTGCACCTCCCGCCACGCTGACGCACACACACTCGCACCCTCCCGCCACGCTGACGCACACACACTCGCACCCTCCCGCCACGCTGACGCACACACACTCGCACCCTCCCGCCACGCTGACGCACACACACTCGCACCCTCCCGCCACGCTGACGCACACACACTCCCACCCTCTCGACACGCTGACGCACACACACTCGCGCGCGCACCCTCTCCACATGCGCTCTGACGCTGGTCTCTGAACTCTCCCTCTCCCCCCCCAGGCGTTCTGGCTGCCCACTATAGATGACTGAGGCGGGAGGGGCAGCGCGGGCCGGACCGCCCCACGGACTCTGTACATAAAGACACTGGTTTTGTTTTTTGTTTTTTTTTAATTTTAACGGAAGGACGCCCCCAGAGCAGCGGCGCCCCACTCTCCTGCATTAACCCCTCCCCTGCCGGGTCAACGCCGGCCTGGACGCAGCCTGGCTTGGGCGGGCCGGGGGGCACAGGGGTGCGGTGTTGGACACCCCACCTTCCTCCCTCGTTCCCTCCACTGTGGTCGCCCTCTCTGTGCAGGGTTGGGGGTGTGCGGGGCGGCTGTCTGTAGGGGGGGGGTGCTTCTGAGAGACGACTGTAAATGGGGGGGGGGGAGCGAGTGCGTGTTTATTTTTTAACTGTTCATCTATTAAAGTGTTTTTTTTATTTTATTTTTTATACACATCTATACAGCACTGTCTCGCTCTCTGTCCGGGGTTGTGGCCGCTGGGTTTATGGGTGGTAGGGCTGCGAGAGGCGGGGGGGGCCCTGTGCCTCTGCCCGCACAGCTGGCAAGGGAGCAACGCCACGTCATCCTCATCAACATCATCATCATTGTATTCATCGCTCTCGCAGTGGAGGTGTGCTGTGCCAGTTCTGTGTCCTGCTCTGTTCCTGGGCAGTGGGGGGGGTGCTTGGTGCTGCAGGCCTGCCCGCTTCCTGAAGAAACCCCCCTTCTCCCTCCTGCGGCTGGGTAGGGTGTGGTGGGGTTCGCCCGATCTAGTGAAGCCCTTGAGCCAGTCTCTGGCTCCAATCTGGAGCACGGGGTTAGGATGAGACTGCGGCCTGGTTCGGACCCAGTGCTCCCCTGCCCCACAGTCTGCAGCCCCGCGTAGCCGGCTCTGCCCTCAGCCTGCAGGGGTGTGTCTCTGTGCTGGTGCCAGGGGCCACAGCCTGCTGCAGAGTAGCTGGGTTCATGGGGGTGGGGGGGGGAATTTCAGATCTGACCTAATTTCAGAGATTAAACCACACCCACCTTGATCATGTGCCTTGGGGGCACTGATGCCCTCTGCAGTTTTATCCAGCTACAGCTGTAGTAGGGGGGGCAGCACTGAGGGTACACCCAGACCCCCACACGGAGGGAAAATAATGTAGTGTCTGTGCACCCCACCCCACCGAGAGCCACGTGTTCATGCCGTTTGTTGATCTGGTGGGGTAGGGGTTAGGTTTTTTAGTTTTGTGTTTTCTGAGAGCAGGTGCTGACAGAAACGGCCCATGGTTGACAGGTGTGCTGCACCCGCTGTCAGCCCGAGACCCTTCCAAGAGTTAGTGTTGGTTTGTTTTCTGTCCACCAGCTGGTTGTCCTGATTCTGGACGTCCAATCACCTGAACCAGACCGTGCTGCTGTTGGGTGCACATTGTTGCCCCACAGGGCGCTGACTGTATTTAATAAATAAGTGAATTATGCATCAGTCTTTGAAGGCTGTTCAGGCAGCTGTTTTTGAACCACCTCTGTTTTCTCTCCCTTGAGATTTTCAAATATTTATCTTTATATTGAATGAAAATACTGATTGTTGTACTCCTTTTAACCACCTCTACTTATGACATTCCTTGTATGACCATTCACCGTAATAAAGATATTTTTGTTGTTTTTTTACTTGTGTGACAGGAGTTGTTATTTGTGTCCGTTGGAGCAGTGTTTGTTAAAACGGGTGCAGTGTGCAGTTCGAACAGCGGGGGGTGATGTTTCATTGTGATTGACACCAGTGTGAAATCACGGTGTGAACACGGCTTTGCAAAATCAGATAACGCTGGTTTAATTATAGGCCATTCAAACACTGTGGTGCCTCTTCACACATGGAGAGCCACAGGGCGGACATTATTTCTGCAGCGAGAGGGAGATCCATTGGCACAGTTACTGTGTCCAAGATACGGTTTGTTTTTCAATTTTGGAAAGGCAATATAACTTAACCAGCAGCTTTTCTGCACATTAGGGATGCACTCAGTCCTAAAGAAACTGCATGCCAGCGCTTTTGTGTAGTTTTGGGAAAAAGTGTAGAGGAGAGATCAGTTTCCTCAGAAAGAAAGACTCGCAGGAAAGAGAAATCTGGGGCTCCACCGGAGCTGAAGGCTTGGGCCTAAAGGTTGCCCCCCCTACAGGCAGTGAAATAAAGGTACAACAGCACTGCCCCACCCAGGATTTGAACCCACAACCTTCCAGTCATGAGTCCAGAACGCTAACCACTACTGCACAGTGAAGATGAAGATCAGAAAGTCCTTGTCATGTAGTCATTAATGATTGTGTCCGGATAGACTTCAGGGATGGCGTCGCTATCCGGGCCCCGCCGTGGCCGTGCGGGTTCCTGTTTCATGACAGCAGTAGGACGTGTGTCGAGTGGTGGGCGGGGATGGGTAACTCGAGAGGTGGTGTGTCACCTGCGATGCTGCACCGGAGCCCTTGTGTGATCTCACCTGCCAGGCTCTCATGCATAATTGACTCGTGGCACTCCGGCAGCACTTGACACACACAGACGCAGATACGCAGCCGCACAACTGAGCACCGAGCAGAGCACAGCCAGAGCTCGCAAACACACAGACACACATCCAGCCACCTCTCTGCAGTCAGAACCCACAAACGGACATACGTGTACATACACAGATACGCACACAGATATAGACATGCACACACAGACGCACGTCCAGACCACAGAAGTGTAGTCAGAACAGAGAACAGATACAGACATATGCACACAGAGACACACACACACACAGGTACCCACACTACTCCCTGCCAGCCCACCCTGCTGGTTTTACAATCTGGTTGTGGATAATATACAGTTTGTCTAGTTTAAGCTCCAGTTTGGATGCAGGTAAGTATAGGTTCTCTTTTTGGATTGGGTAGGGCTGGGCCGCTACTTAAATAATGGTTCCCAAACTAAGCTGAAAACTTTCATCAGTGTCACATTCTCACTGTTCATTAGTGTCCACTTCCAGCTGGCCAGGGGCTTATCTTCAGTCCGTGGGCCCGGGCCTGGGGGTTTGGGCTGAGCTTGTGAGTAGACCTGAACATTGGCTGGGTTTAAAGCTGGAACATCAGTAGCTGAAGTGTCCAGAATTGGTCCAGCAAAGGTCAATGACTTTCAGTTCAGGTGGTCAATATAAAGCCCAAGCAAGAGAGAAGTGAAGCTTTTAATGGTTGATTGGGATAAGGATACCTGTCCCAGCAGTAGCCCTAACAACAGGGAACTCGAGACAACGCCACGGCTTGAAGCCACAGCCAACCTGCAACTCAATCCATCCCCGTTAACCCAGCAGAAACCCAACCCCAATGCTCATGGTAATCAAAGTTTGCTGGGAAGTGTAACCCTAGTCCAGGCCCAACCCCGAGTCTCACCGTGGTCTGAGCTCATGGGCACGGCAATGGGACAGGTGAATGGGTGAGGGGACAAATGTCATGTTTACCCTGAGGCTGGTAGTGACAGAGGCAATGTAACTCACAGGCCAGTAGACATAGACTTTAGACCACACAATGACTCTCCTCCTGGGGGGCAACATCTGGGGATTCATCTGTAATTGCTGGAGACCCAACTGTAGTTGTACTGTGTCTCTCTGGACCAGGACTCAGACCCTGCTGGACTGGACCGTGTCTCTCTGGACCAGGGCTCAGACCCTGCTGGACTAGACCGTGTCTCTCGGGACCAGGGCCGAGACCCTGCTGGACTGCACTGTGTCTCTCTGGACCAGGGCTCAGACCCTGCTGGACTAGACCGTGTCTCTCGGGACCAGGGCCGAGACCCTGCTGGACTGGACCGTGTCTCTGCAGGACCAGGGCTCAGACCCTGCTGGACTGCACTGTGTCTCTCGGGACCAGGACTCAGACCCTGCTGGACTGGACCGTGTCTCTGCAGGACCAGGGCTCAGACCCTGCTGGACTGGACCGTGTCTCTCGGGACCAGGGCCGAGACCCTGCTGGACTGCACTGTGTCTCTCGGGACCAGGGCCGAGACCCTGCTGGACTGGACCGTGTCTCTCGGGACCAGGGCCGAGACCCCGCTGGACTGGACCGTGTCTCTGCAGGACCAGGGCTCAGACCCCGCTGGACTGGACCGTGTCTCTGCAGGACCAGGGCTCAGACCCTGCTGGACTGGACCGTGTCTCTCGGGACCAAGGCCGAGACCCCGCTGGACTGGACTGTACTGAAGTAGAAAGTTCCCAGAGGCTGAGGCTGCTTTACCCGGGCAGGCTGGTCCAATCTCATGTGTTTAACAACTGCACACTCCGACCTTTTTCCTTGTCTCTTTCTGTCTCTCCGTCCCTCCCTCCTCGGTGTATGTGTGCGGCCCTGCAGTTGCGCTTATCGCTGATATTAAAGCGGGTTGAGTTTCCCAGCGCGAATGGGAACCCCGAGACACGGCGGCCGCGTACGTCACAGACCCGGAAGTGAGGCTGGGCTGTGCCGTTTCCTTTTTATTCTGCTTAGCGGAGCTGGCAACAGAGTGACAGAGAGAGAGAGAGAGAGAGAGAGAGAGAGAGAGAGAGAGAGGACGGAAAATACAAATACAAAATAAACGACAGAATCGAAGTCGCCGAATTGTGCGAGCAGAGCCGGGCGGACACGCAGACCCAGCGCGCCGAGATGTCGCACCAGACGGGGATTCACGGTAAGACAGCGAGACCCCGGTGACCGTTATGTGCAGGAGAGGCGGGCTCTGCGCGGCCGTGCATTATCATCATTATCATCATTATCAGTGTTTTCATACTATAATCAAGTAGAAGGTGTTTTTACACCAGGCAGGGGCCGAGGTTTTGGCGCTAGTGGTGCGATGCTTTAAGAGACGCTTTTACTGCACCTATACTGTGCAGGTTTATATTGAAAGTCAGACACTACAGTCGTGCAGCGCTGCTTGACACTGGTGACTGCATCTCGTTTCGGTGGCAAAGGTCTGCCTGTGTGTCTGTCGCCAGGCCGGACCCCGGGGCCCCTCTCTCTCTCTCCGGCATCACTGTCACCTGTCCGCTCCGCTCGCATCCGGCTCCGCTGCGGATTTCACTTTTTTATCTGCTGCTGTTCATCCGAGCAAACGGTGCAGGGAGAGGCTCTGCGCGCAGCATCTGACCATCACTGAACCGCTAACCATTAGTTGTGCATTTGTGTCTGCACAGTTGTGCATCTCAACAGGTGCTAATACGCCTGTCACGGGCCCTGTCGCTGGCCCTGTCGCTGGCCCTGAGAGCCCTGCAGTGCACTGTGCCACCTGCAGCAGGGTGGGCCACTGTGCCCAGGGTCCTGACTGGGTCCCCTGTCCCTCCACGTCATCACTGCGGTCTGCCTCTCTGCCTCAGCTGAATCCCACCGTGCAGTGTGCAGCCGGAGCAGGGCTGCCCTGACCCTGCAGGATAACAGCCCTGTGTGCAATTCTACAGGAAGCGGCTGGAGAGCGGGGGACAGTGTGGTGTGGTGTGGAATGCCAATAGGCTGTTATTGTACTGATACAGCCAGCTGCCACTACAGCAGTGCTGTTTCAACCCAGTACTCCCGGGTAAAGACCCTGCAGTGTTTAATTAATTAATTAGTGGATCTGAAAATAAAAGGGAGGATTGGCTGGCCTGGTGAAGCTCTGAGTAGAAACACAGCTGCTGTGACCCCCCACCCCCCCCAGGACAAACACACTGTGGACACACAGACGGACAGGGAGGGACGACACGCTAAGACAAGGGTTGATCACAGGATTTGGTTGATTGTGGGGCCTGACCTCTGACCTCAGCTGTGTTGTTCTCCATAATTAAGGTCAGCCCCATTCAGTTTGAGCAGCAGCTGTGTGCGGTTGCTGTAGCGTGTCCACAGACTCCACAGTTTCCCAATCCTCTCTGTTTGCTTTGAGTGAGCATCCCTTAACACCCCCCCCCCCTCGAGTGCAGGAGTGCCACCACCGGCTAAATGCAGTCTTTCCCTTCTCTCTCATTATGATGATTTATTCAATAAAACTTCTTAATTTATTTCTCTCTCTTTTTTCTTTGCTTTCTCGGGATGAGCAGCCCCTGGTCCACACTGCAGTGCGGTCCACCAGTCAGGGTGCAGTGTCCGACAACAGCAAGAACAAAAGGCATCAGTGCTCAGTCCAGGGCTGCTTCACATTGAGGCGCCAGGATCAAAACTAAACACTGCCGTTACCAAAAACAGAAATGAAAAAAAAAATGAAAGAAAAAGAAGGCATTTATAATTAGCAGCTGCAGCTCCGCAGCGGCCGCAGCTCAGCTGAGTCAGACTGGAGGAGGAAGTCCACTCTGAGCCCGAGCTGCGTCCCCCTGGCCTCAATGCAAAGCATCGCACAGTATTCATGAGCACGTATTATTGTTATTATTCTTGTATGTGGTTATTGTTGATTTGGACGGTCAGCTCCACTTTGTGCTTGGTTTTATGTCTACTTCAGAGGCTGCTTGTTTTTATACAACAGAGCTGCCGCCTTTTAAAACGCAGCCACGTGTGAGTGAGTGTGTGTGTGTGTGTATTCAGTGTAGTTCAGAAGGGCTGTCCTGAGGAAGTGTATCTCTCCTGCTCGTCTCTGGGAGCCTTATATGGCTTCAGTCCTCACGCCCGAGACACAGGAAGTGTGGGGGAAGTGGAGCGTCTGCTTGCCAAGCGTCTGCTGCTGCCCGACTTCCTGTGTGAGGGCAGGGCAGGGCAGGGCAGGGCAGGGGTAGGGGGTGGCACGGCAGGATGGGTGTGGTGCACTGGAGCGAGGATCGTGCCCCTCTCCCATCTCCCAGCCCTCTCCTCTCCCAGCTTTCCCTTCTCCCCTCTCAGGGTGGGGGTGTGGCGCTGAGAACAGAGATCTGAGGCATGTTTCCTCTTTTTTCAGTTTTAGTTTGCGTATGTTAAGGAGTAAACACTATATATGTATATAAAAGGCAATACGTGTGTGTGTGTGTGTGTATACAGAAGAATACACACACAGAAGACAATTAACAGTGTGCGCAGCCTGCATGTATTTAATGTGTATAATGTGAGAATATGAGTCTGTTTCTAAAACGGCCGCAGAAAACAAACCCCAGAGCAGACATTCCACTTTAATACAGAGCAGCCTAATAAAAACTGCAGGAACTGGGTGGCGCACTGCTGCCACCTTGACCTAAAATACATCTTCCTGTCTGAGGGGGGGTTGACACAGAGTTTGCGAGGAGAACAGAGAACGCAGAGCGGAGAGAGGGAGGGAGGGATGGGAGGAATAGATAGAGGGATAGGATGGGGAGAGAGGGGGGGGACTGTCCTGCACTGTACCTGTCCTTCAATCATTAATTTAATGACTCACCTGGGTTGGGTTACAAGGCCTGTACAGAGAGAGAACAGGAAACACAGAAGGAGAGATGGAGTGAGAGAGAGGAAGAGAGAAACCAAAGGAGGGAGCACAGAGATAGAAAGGCTACACCGTGTGGATTAGTCCTCCTCTGGAGTCTCTGGACGGTCGGAATGTGGAGAATCCGCAGCAGCAGGCCGGGCCGGCTCTGGTCCCGGTCCTTGGCTCTGATCCGGGCCGGGTCTTCCTGGGAGCTGTGGCCAGCTGCCCAGCCTCACTGGGAGCACTTGTTGCTCAGTGTCTGTGCTCCCACAGGCACAAAACAGCACAAGGGGTTCCCAACAGCTCTACAAAAGTCAATACACAAGGACCAGCCATATTGCACAGAGCAGGACACATGTTGTTGGGATCACGCCAGCAGTGTCCCCGTCATGGGAGAGGAAACTAAACGCAAGTCATCCCTTTGTAGTGTAATCCAGGAGACAGAAACACGCCCCCGTCATGACGAGAAGCCAGAGCTGACATCAGAATAAACAAATCAGATACAAAAAATATATATCAAAGCAAAAACCATTGAGATTTTATTTTAAAGTATTTATTTTTCATGAAGAAGCCCCCAATCTGCATCTATTACAATCGTATGAGACCAGAGGCTGGTTAGGAGCCACAGTGTCAATTTGACTTTTGATTGATTGATTATTATTATTGTATTATTATTATTTATTTATTTATTAGCAGTCCAGGTGATTGATTGATCTCTGAGTTAATCATTACATGTTTTTTTTTGTCATCCATTGGATTTGTCAACCATATTTAGTCCTGCTAATTAATTGATTCAGACAGAGAGACAGACAGTTTGATGGTTTGTTATTGAGACAGACGGACAGACAGACACAAAGAGGCAGGCTGTCTCTGCACTGACCCCTCCTCCCTCGCTCCTACCCCTGCCCCCACAGCCTCCCTGCCTGCCTGTCACCCGAGGCAGTGTGGCCAGGCGTCTATATTTGGGAGGCTGTGCTGGGCGCAGGGGGATTGGGTTGCTGTTGGCAGGATCACATGTTGCTGTGATATAAAGCAGCCCGGCTCCCCGGCCCCCGCATACGGACGCCAGCCTCGCCACTCAGCCCTGCAGCCCACCGCCCCACGCGCCGCTCCTGTTCACTGTTGATTATAGATTTATTCATTTTTTGTTGTCTGTCCTTCGACCATTCCTCCACTCCTCCACTCCTCCGGCTCAGGACTGTTTCTCGGGGGAGTCAGGGGAGGAGACCTTTGCTTGTTCCCTCTGGAGCGAGGGAGAAGAAGAGAGGGAGAGGGAGGGAGAGAGAGAGAGAGAGAGAGACACGCAAGGGCCAGCACTCCAGGGACTTAATCTCCTTCTCTTCTGTTTATTGATTTATTGATCGATTTTTTTTATTTAATTTTTCCTCAATCAGTAACACTCCCAACAACCCAGTGTTTGTAGTTATTAGCTTTGTTAAATATTTTTTCTGGCTGCTACCTGCGTCGTCCTCTCCTCTCCTCTCCTCTCCTCTTCCTCCTTCCTGTTTCCTCTGCGCTGTCCGCCGCCGGTCAGTGTGTGGTCAGTGTCCAGCGGCCAGCCGGCCTGTGACTGAGACTGACCGCCATGTTTCTGGTCCTCGCAGCCACGCCGCAGCTCCGGGAGTTCCTGGCCCGGGCGAGGGGGGGGGAGGTCCGGCTCATCAAGGTGGTCATCAAGGACGGTGAGTACTGGCCGCTGGGGGGGAAAGGGGGGGTACTGAGGAGGTTTTTGTGAATCGGGGGTACGAGAGAGAGACTGGAGGTGGGTTCTAGGTGGTACAGCTGAGGCTGCGGGAGAAATTGGGGGGGGGGTGGCAGGGGACAGGGGGCACAATTGGGGTGAGAGCTTAATGGGGAGGGGGTTTACTGTTACAAGATTTTGTTAAGCTTTTTAATTGTAATATATGTAAGTAAGTCTGGTTGTCTGTGTGTGCATGAGTGTCTGTCTGTCCTGTCCTGTGTGTCCACTCACTGTCACTGTCAGAGCTGTGCATCGCTGAGTCACTGCAGCCAGTTCAGACACACAGACACACTTCCTGTTACTGCAAATGGAAAACAATGACATCCTCCTCGCAGCGTGCCACGAGCGCATCCTGACAACAGCACTGAGGGCGAGCTGCACCACCACAACACACGGGGCTGAATCCGGAACACACACAACACACGGGGCTGAATCCGGAGCAGGCCAGTGTCAATTCTATGGTTCAGTACAGTACAGCACAGCTGGGGTGTCCAGATCTCCCTGTAAACTGTCAGGCGTGGATCAGTGCAGCGGGTGGCACTGGATGCTCTTGGTGGAATGTGAGCCGGGCGCCGAGACTCGGATCTGGCCGCCATGAGCTGTAGGGAGTGTGCGTGGCCGCAGGGTGAGCCTCCATCAAGGCCTGCGATTGTGTCTGTGGTTTCCCCTCCCGGCGGAGCTGTGGTGGAGCTGTCTGCTGTGTTTGGGAAGCTCAAATTTAGTGGGCTGGGGTGAAGGGGGGGGTTGTTGTTGTTTACTCTCAGAAGCGTTACAGCACGTCCATTTTTCCTGGGGTGGTGATGTAATCCTGGTGTTGACACCCTTAACCCCCCTCCCTGCATCTCTATCTCTCTCGGTCTTTGTCTCTCTCTCTCTCTCTCTCTCTCTCTCTCTCTCTCTGTGTCTCTGTATTCCCCTCAAATGGCAACCTGTTTGTCCCTCTGTCCCCTGTCAGAGTTGTCATTGTTGTTGTTGTGGCTCTTGATGTCCCCGGCGAGCTGGCTGTGTCACCATTGCTATTTTCCCTCGCTGGGTCTCCGGGGTGTGCGAGAGGGGCCAGCACTGGCTGAGACGCACCGGCCTGCCCATTGGTCCTCTGGCGGCAGGGGGGGTGGTCAGGTGGTCCCAGCTAACCCCAGTGACAGATAGCTGACCATAAACACTGCGGGTGTTGTCAGATCTCTACGAACACCCCCCTCCCCCCCTCTTAATTGCGTGTGCTCTCAGCTATTCATTTGCTAACCGTTGACATTTTTATCGAGTGTAATCGTGGGATTAGAGTGGGGTGTAAAGTTTCCCAGGCTGTAAATCAGGGGTCCGGCAGACGGATACTGGCCCTGCCCCTGCCCCCCGGACGCTGGTCAGAGTGCTGGTCATTTTCTGTGGGAAGGATTTTATTGACGGACAGGTAGGCGAGACAGGATGCCGTGTGGGGATCCACACAGCAGCCCCCTTGGGAAACACCCAAACTCCTCTGTGTCGTCTTTTTAATTTTAATTTTATTTTTAATTTTGTTTTTGTATTTTAACTATTGAAGGGAGTCACAGAAGTGAGACAGTCCAGTCCAGTGAGTGCAAGAGTGCGAGAGTCTCTCTCTCTCTCTCTCTCTCTCTCTCTCTGGCACTGGTTGACTAGTCAGTGGAAAGCATGTGTTGATGTGACTGGAATGCAGATTGCTCAGAATAGCAGCTGGGCTGAGTCGCGGGGGACAGAACCGCCCTGCGGGGAACCCCCTCTGAGCCAGGGGACCGGGCAGACTGACTGATTGACACACTCACACAGAGAGAGAAGCAGAGACACAGACTGACTGACAGACAGACACAGAGAGAGAGAGAGTGGGAGACACTGAGACGCAGGCAGACTAACTTTCAAACAGACAGGCAGTTGAATTTTGCTTTCCTGACTGAAAACCGGAGAAGCTTAATGTACTTCTGCTGAGGGAGGAGTCACCCAGGGCCAGGGACGCTTTGGCAGACGTAAAGGATGAGAAAGGAGGAAAAGAAAGAGAAGGAAGGAGGGGGAGGGAGAGACCAGGACGATGAGAGAGCTCTGATCACCACACAGCCGAGCCGCACCTCTGCGCTGTGACATCAATAATTAAGGGGGTGTCACTGGAGACGGGTTTGTTGACACAACCAGAGAGTGAGACGGACACCGGAGCTCTGGGGGGGAGTCGGAGAGGAAGCCCTGCTCACACAGAGCTCACTACACAACACGATACAGCACACACGCACAGCAGTCTCTCCCAGTGTGTCTCAGAGTCTCAGTGTCTCAATGTATCAGTGTGGGTCTAAGTGTGCTGTGTCTTTCAGAGCAGTTGGTTCTGGGTGCGCACCGGGAGCCGTCTCGGACCTGGGACCGCGACTATGACACCTTCCTGCTGCCCCTGCTGGACGACCAGGAGCCCTGCTACATCCTGTTCCGTCTCGACTCCCAGAATGCACAGGGCTACGAGTGGCTTTTCATTTCCTGGTCGCCCGACCAGTCTCCGGTATGGTGGGGGGCGGCCGCAGGATGCTGTGGCTGGGTGAGGGGTACGGGTGCTACGAGCGGCCGTTGTGACATGGTGTGTCCTGTGTCGCTCAGGTCCGGCAGAAGATGCTGTACGCTGCGACCCGTGCCACCGTGAAGAAGGAGTTCGGGGGCGGACACATCAAGGACGAGATGTTCGGCACGCTGCAGGTGAGGGCTGGGGTGGTCTGGTGGGGGGGCATGCTGGGGTTTGAGCAGGCCAGGGTGTAGAGTGCCAGGGCTCCCTGACCTTCCTGCCCGTCTCCCTGCAGGAGGACATCTGCTTCCAGGGCTATCTGCGTCACATGACCTCCTGCTCCGCCCCCGCGCCGCTCACCACCGCCGAGCAGGAGCTGCAGCAAATCAAGATCAACGAGGTGAGTGCGGGGGCGGGCCTTCGGGCCGATCACCAGCCATTGAGGAGAACTCGAGCAGAACCCATTTCTCTCTGCATCCGCACTGTCCCTAGCCTTGAAAGAGGACCCAGGACCCAGATCTCTTTCTGCGCCATTTTGGCTGTGATGGGGTCTCAGTCCACTTACCATTCACACTGTTCAATGTTGGGAACCCAGAACACTTGTGTTCGTGTCATCCTACAGTGACAGTTTCTGCTTCCACACGGCACTGCACTGCGGTCCGGTTAGACCCTCTATAGCCTTCATTTTACAGGAAACCAAAGGAAGACCTTTGAGTGTCTGTGTGTAGTTGACAACTGTTTTGTTTTTTTGTGGTCCACGTCCATATCTGGAGGACCACACAAACCCACGTCCAGCAGCAGCCACGACTGTTTCGATTTTGAGCGCCACAGACAATGTTGTGTCACGTGAACTATGTACGGCGAGTTGTGAGGCCCAAGAAAGTAATCGTGAAAAGCGAATGTGAAAGCAAGCAAAATTGTAGCGTTTTGTGTTCACAACGGCTTAAACTAACCAAGTGTGGAGTAGTGTCAGTGTGTCTAGTGTGTGCAGCCAGGGAGAGCGTCAACATGTAGTCTCCATCTACACAGTCTGTGTCAGTGTCATTTTGTTAACCTCTCGCCTGCTTCGCTGTGTCTTCCAGGACAGGGTGGTTCGGGTAAGTTTGTGTGCATTACTGTGTGTGTGTGTGTGTGTGTGTGTGTGTGTGTGTGTTCCACCCCTCCCCCACTCCCTTGCGTGTTTCCAGAACTCAATGGATACCCCAGTGCTCTGAGACCAGGTGCTCCTGTGTTGGAGGTGGTTGTTATCCTGTGTGAGCCGGTAGAGGTTTTGCATGAGAGGCCTGTGTGGCAGGGCCTCGTGGGGTGGGTGCGTGGCTCTGTCTCTCTCTCTCCTCCGGGGCCGGCCTGGCACCTGTGTAGCATCACACGGGGGCTGGACTGCGGTGGACGGTGTTGTCGGTGTGAGTGCTGTGCTGGGTGGGGGCAGATTGGGGCGGGATGTTGTCAGCTGACCGCGGGAGACACTGAGCGCTGTAAGAACAGGAACCGACAGGAACAGAACAGGGCAGAAACATGTTGGCAAGCACACACACACACACATGGACAAGTTTGCCATAACAGGCCTGAGGTATATTTCTGTTTTGAGTGTCAACCAAGGTCAGCTGACAGTGATTTTCTCGCAATTTCATAGGGAAGAAGGGGTCAAGGGTGGGGTCGGCCAGTGTGAGGCGGACTGTGGGCAGCAGAGGGGACAGGGAGAGAGCGGGGCAGTGAGACGGTGGGCAGAGGAGAGTGGGGCAGTGAGACAGTAGGACAGGACAGCCTGTGTCCTCTGTAGATGCTGATGCTCACCAGCGGTCAGTCTCTGTGTCTGTGTTTCCCATGTGTCTCGACACAGGATGAGCGGCGCAGGGCCAGAGCCCCCCGCGGACACGGCAAGGTGCGTCTCCATCACTTTCCCCTCCCCCTCTCTCTCTTTCCCTGTCTGTCTGCGATCAGATCAGTCTAGTGTCAGTCTAGACCTTCCTGATTCTCCCCGTGTGTCTGTCTGTGTTTGTCTGAGAATGAGTCATGGCTCCTGCTGATCTGGCTCCTGTCCTGCTTGGTTTCCTGCCTGAATTACTGCAGGACTTCTGACTAAACTCACTCTTTCACACTCTCTCACTCACTGACACACACGCACTCGTCTCTCACAGCTCATGCCTGACTGTCTGTGTCTGTGTGTGCTGCCCCCTGCAGGTGAAGACGGAGATCAGCGTGGAGAGTAAGCACCAGACTCTGCAGGGCCTGGCGTTCCCCCTGCAGGAGGAGGCCAAGCGCGCCCTGCTGCAGCTCCGCCAGAGGAAGATCAACTACGTGCAGCTGGTGAGGCACTGCCAGTCGCTGCCACAGGGGGGCGCTGTTCCGCACCAACACGGCACAACACCGATCTGTTCAAACTAAGGATTATTACTATAACACTGTAAATAATAACAAAACAGTACTGACTGCCCCCGTCTGTCCTCTAGCGGTTGGACACGGAGAGGGAGACGATCGAGCTGGTCCACACCAACCCCACAGAGATCGGTGATCTGCCCGGCCACGTGCCCACGGACACGCCACGCTACCACTTCTTCCTGTACCGCCACTCCCACGAGGGGGACTACCTGGAGTCTGTGGGTGAGTGTCTGCCACCCACCTCACGCTCTCTTTCTCTCTCACATTCAAGTTCAAAACTAGCTAGATTGCCCTGACAAGTGTACACAGACACAGTGAAGAGAATAGGATAAATACAATATGTTAACCCTGTGTCCCTCTCTCTCTCTGTGTACAGTGTGTCAACCATGTCCCTCTCTCTGTGTACACTGTGCAGTGTGTTAACCCTGTCTCGCTCTCTCTGCAGTGTTTATCTACTCCATGCCTGGCTACAGCTGCAGTATTAAGGAGCGGATGCTCTACTCCAGCTGCAAGAGCCGCCTGCTGGACGAGGTGGAGCAGACCCTGCACATCGAGGTCGCCAAGAAGGTACCCAGAGCGCCCGCCTCCGCTACGTCTCGCTCTCCGCCTGTCTGGTTATCAGTGTGTTCGCTCGGTCTATGTGCCTACCCATCTCTCTGCTTGTGTGTCGCCCGTATGTGCGTCTAATTGTGTGTGCACGCGTGCCTCACCGGTGGCTATAAACCTCTTCCTCTCGCTCTCTCTCCCTCCCTCCAGATCGAGACGGACAGCGGGGCCGAGCTCACGGCGGAGTTCCTGTACGAGGAGGTGCACCCCAAGCAGCACGCCTTCAAGCAGGCCTTCTCCAAGCCGCGCGGCCCAGCGGGCAAGAGGGGCCACAAGCGACTGATCAGGGGCCCCGGCGAGAACGGGGAGGACAGCTAGAGGGAGGGAAGGAGAGGGAGAGAGGGCTTGGCTGGACTGATTCCATGGCAACCATACCACGTCACGCCCGGACGCGCCCCCCCCGCCTCTCTATTCCTGGTTTCCTTTGCTTTGTCAACGTCTCCCATCTCTCTCTCCCAGTTTCTCCTTCTTTCTCCCCTCTATCCTTTCCTCTCCGGGGCTCCACTGTGGTCGTCCTCACCCTCGTTTGGGAAGAGGTCTGCCTTCATCTCGTTCCCCCTTCTGTCGTCCGTCTCTCCTCCACGCAGACGGAGATTCGGCACCTCGCTCTCTGGGAAGGAATCTGTTTTCCTGCTGCTTTCAGTTTGTTTTCCTTTGCCCCCTTTTTCTTTTTTTTTTTCTGTAACGTCTGGATGATCCAGAGTTCTGTTCTCTGAGAGGCCTGGATCTCCCAGAAGCCCCCAAAACGGAAACGATCAGAAGATTTGCTCCTGTCCGTCTCCCCCACTCTGCTCTGTCTGTCTGTGCAGCAGGCTGGGCCGTCTGTACGGCTGTGAGTGAGTGTCCAAGTTTGAAGTGCGCCAACGAGTCGCTGCATCTCTCACACACAGAGCGACGGACACGCACTCACTCAGCCCGGACATCCCAGACCAAACTTCCAAATTAAGAATGATCAGAAAAAAACAAACAAACAAAAAAGTATTTTCAATCTTGTGTGTAAGATAAATAAAAATAAAAAACTCAAAAAGCTACAGCAGGGTCTCCATCGCCACTGTGCCGTCGATCCAGGGAGGTCGAGTACGAGTTCCTCTGGGCCTGTAACGCTCTGTGAAGCCACGGTGGTGACAGATGGAGGTCAAGGGTCGCATCTTGACAGCTCTGCACAACCCCCCCCCCCCCCAGCACTGAGGCTCTGGGGAGACCTTTACCTAAACACTGCTCCCCCAACACCGAGGGGGCGAGACAGAACAGTTCATATATATATATGTGGTTTATCCTGACTGTTGTGACCACTGGTCTGGGCCGCTGCTTGAGCATCAACACTGTCCTTCCATCACACTCCATCAGCCTTTATCTTCATGTTTCTTTTATGGTTTTGGTGGTGGTAGAGGTGGTTCAATAACTGGTTTGTGACTCAACACAATCTAATTTCCCCCCCCCACCCCAGCTTCCTGAACCATTTCACTTCCCCATTCTCACTCAATTCACCCATTATCTTATTTACAGATGTATACTCAATCACAATGGATAAATGCAAACACACATTATATACGAGGAGTTTGTCATTTGTCACCTGGATGGAGCTCAGGCCACAAATAATGACCCAACAGAGGGACAGTTTCTGTAAAATATTTTAATTTTACTCCAATTCAGCAACGCACCCGACCCCCCCACCCTGAACCCCCCCCTCAGTCAGTGTCCCAGTCTCACTCACTCACACACACACAGTCAGTGTCCCAGTCTCTCTCACACACGGTCAGTCAGTGTCCGTCACTCCGCTATGCCTGTATGGTGCCCTTGGCGCTGAAGGCCAGGTAATACACCAGAATGCCGATGGCTGCAGCCACGACCTCTGTGGAAACCCAGGGACCACTCCACACCCCCTGAGAGAGAGAGAGAGAGAGAGAGAGAGAGAGAGAGAGAGAGAGAGAGAGGTTACACACACTGCTGTACACAGTGGACCCTCTGTGAAACTAAGACCCCGGTATCTGCTCTCACCCTGTGGTCCACGTTGACGGTGAACAGAGGCTTGATGGATCCAACATCCTCATTGTTCCTCTGAGCCTGAGAGGTGGGGAAAAAAAGAGCTTTTACACAACACTGGACACGCACAGGGACACGTCTGGTCTGGCTCAGAGAGCACTCGTCAGGGGGTGCAGGGGGTGGACTGGGGCGGCAGCTCTGCACGGCCAGGGGGCCACACTGACCTTGCGCAGGGTGCTGTACGACTCCTCGTCGAAGAACTTCACCTCGTAGCGGCCAGAGCTCGCCTGCCTGTGGGGCACGCTCCACGATACCTGCACACAGAACACAGGGCTGACACACGCCATCACACACGGCACACGCGGCGCCCGCGGCCGACAGCACGCCAGTGACTCTCACCGGGACAGAGATCCAGAGCAAGAGGGTCTCACCTGATAACGGCCCACATCCTGGCCTCGGGTCACGGGAAACTGCTTCCCGTTGACGTCAGCGTACAGGGCCACACTCTGAGAGAGGAGATACGGGGTCACAATGGGGTCACAAACTGAGTGGAGCCGTGCTATGCACTGCAGAGTCACAGTGCCTTCTGGGTTTCATTTTACCCACATCCTTACACTGCTTAACCGGCCCGATTGATGGGGCTTCATTGCTTCACTACTCTCTCACAGACAGCTCTGGGTCTCGGACAGGGACACACACACACGACAGCGGCGCGGTGTACCTGCGCTCCGTTCCGGCAGGCCAGGCTGATCTCCACGATGAACACGGACTCGGAGGAGATGACGGCGTCCGAGGTGGTGTAGGAGGACGGGGTGATGGCCGGCTCCAGGCAGCTCTCCCCTGAAACACACAGCGGGTTAGACCACAGGGCAGCTCTCACGGGCCACACGCACTACCCCCATCCTGAGCTTGACGCTGACTGCAGTCACACATTTTTTGAAGGCACGTTTAGGCTTTCTTTGCTCACAGATCCCAGATCCAGATGCAGGGGAGGGACCTGCCCCCACACTGGGCTTCTGAGAGCTGGGCTGAGCTGAGCTGAGCTGCCAGTGACCCCCACGCTGAAGCACAGCTCATACCACACAGAGGACACCCTGTGTCCCCACCTCACTGACACACACACACACACACACACACACACACACATATATATATATATATATATATACACACACACATATATATATATACACACACATATATACACACACACACACCAAGGGAGGCAACAGACCGTCGGGTTCGCTCTGCTGTCTGTAGGCCGCTGTATCACATACATACATACATACATACATACATACATATACACACAGTTCCGCCACAATTGCTAGGTAAATCAATCAATATCCGCGCTCATGCTCTTTACCTGAGCACAGGCTGACACAAAGGGCCGCGAGTAAGGCGAGGGCGGCGGGTCTGTCCATGTCGGTGTCGGTGTCGGTGCCGGTCTCTGCTCCGTCTGCTCCTGTGCTCGTCTGCTAAGGCCAGCTCAGCTCTCCCGCGCACTGCACTCTGGGATACTGGAGGAGCGCGCTGCTCGCTGGCCACGTCACCGCAGCGAGACGCGTGGAGATCTGCGCAGATGCGCGACGCAGCTGCTCTAGTGCATGCACAGCATTATAATAGAAACAGTTAGACAATATCAATATAAGACACAAACACTTATTTAAATAAATATACCACCATTAGGAGATGAATTGTACTTTTTATTCATGTTCAAATACAGTGTTGATCGGGTCAGGCGATACCCCATATTTTATTGAAGAACAAAAATATATTCGTTCTTTCTATTTGGGGGCCAAAGAAATGACAGTAAAGGTCGTAAACAATACAGCTATATATATATATATATATATATATATATAATGTAAAGAACAAGCAAACTGGCAACAACCCACTTCGTAATAAATCAGTGCATTGTGTCTCTGCTTTAGGACACTTTTTCATCACGTATAGCATTTTTAGCATGTATGGCTTTAGTATGACTTTTTGGTTGCTGGCGTTTGACACACTTTTCCGTCTTCTGCTTATCGAGCTCTTATTTGTATATAAAAAGGGCTATATGGTGTAAAAACGGCTAATTATTATTGGGGGGCATTGCCACTGTATCATAATAATAATAATAATAATAATAATAATAATAATAATAATAATAATAATAATCCTGCGAGAGAACCACATTCTGCAGAATAATAATAATGAAAAGCTGTAACATTTACATTGTCTGGAGGGTCTTATTTTCTCCTATTACAATCTGCCATCCATGGGAGTTTTTGTTTTTCTCTCCTTCGTGGCTAATGGTTTATTTAGGTTAGTTTACTTAATTTTAGTTTATTTCAACTGTTCAAGTTTAATTTAAGTTCTTTATTTATTCTGTTGTCTGTTTATTAAAGCTGTAAAAATGATTGATTTATTGATTGGTTGATTGATTAAGCTCACAAACAATACAGACAATTATTTTGAAAAGAGAATAAACGACTTTTCATGCAAAACTAACCTGAACCACAGTCTGGTCTCCTGGCGGCAGTGCTGCGCTCCTGTACCTCCTCTGACTGCCAGCAGGTGGCGATGGAGCGCCATTCCCATCAGACCGACCCGACTGAGTGGCAGCGGAGCCGGACTGAAACAGCGCTGTCTCTCCAGCTCTGAGAGGCCAGATTCACCTATAAATCACCAATCTCTAAAGGCTCTGAAGACTAATTTGAAGAATTACAGTACAGTACAAGCAGGGCCTCCAGCCTCGGTCATTCAGAGCAACAATACATGTCTTGGAGAGACACTGGACACAGGACTGTCTCTCCCCTGGACCAGGGCTGAGACCCTACTGGATTGGACTGTTTCTCTCGGGACCAGGACTCAGTGTTCAGTAACAGGGCGATGGGGAACAATAAATACAGACATTATGCATTTTAATAAATCAGACTGCTAGCTGCCTCTGAGATGAGTCAAAAACACACACATATATATATATATATATATATATATATATATATATATTGCATTTCTTTCCCATCACTCACTCCTGGATCCACTGCAGTCCGGCTTTTGCACAGCTCACTCCACTGAGACGGCTCTCCTGGCAGGCACTGACTCCCTCAGCTGTGCTCGGCGGCCTCCCTCTCCTCAGTCCTCATCCTCCTTGACCTCTCCGCAGGATTTGACACCGTTGATCACTCCATCCTCCTCTCCTGCCTCGCTGACCTTGGAGTCTCTGGAACTGCTCTCACCTGGTTCTCCTCCTACCTCAGCGACGGGACCTACCAAGTGACATGACGAGGCTCCTCATCCACCCCCCAACCTCTCCTCACAGGTGTACCCCAAGGCTCCATCCTGGGTCCCCTCCTGTTCTCTCTCTACACTCGCTCCCTGGCCCCCTCATCGCATCCCATGGTTTCTCCTACCACTTCTATGATGCCCAGATTTTCCTGTCTTTCCCCCTTCCGCTCCAGCTCATCCTGAACTCTGCGGCGCGTCTGGTGTCTCTCTGCCCCGATTCACACACGCTACTCCACTGCTCCGCTCCCTCCACTGGCTCCTGATACCGGCACGCATTCAGTTCAAGACACTGACCCTCACCTACCGCAGTCCTGACCAGAGTCCACCTCTACCTTCAGACCCTCGTCTCTCCGTACATCCCCTCCAGACCACTGTGGTCTTCCAGTGCCAGAAGACTAACTCTGCCTCCTCTCCACTCTCCTTCCTCCAGAGCCGCTCCTTCTCATCCCTGACCCCTACATGGAAGAATGACCTTCCCACTGCGGTCATTGCAGCAGAGTCCCTGCCCTCCTTCCAGCGATTACTCAAGACCAATTCAGACTGTAGCTGTCATGTAGTTGTTTATTCCCGAGTGGCTCAGCTCTCCTGTCAATTTGCACTTTATGTAATGTTTTCATCATTGTGTTTACTCTTACATCACTAGTACTCGTGTTGTTTATTGTGATCTCCCCTCTGCCCCCTTGCCCTTAGATTTTACCTGTGGCTTCAGCACATCCTGTCTGCACTTACTAGCTTTTACAATCTGTATTGTATTTTATATTAACTGTATATTGTACCTGCTCTTATGTAATTTTGAAGTTGTAGTTCTGTCATTTTATACTGTATAATTGCACTAAAAAATATATAGGAGGACACATTACAGAATACCTGTATATTCTATATGGAATACGTTAATGGTGACCTACATAAATACCCCCACACACAAACACGCACATATATAACCATACACACATACACATACATACAGCTCTGGAAAAAATTAAGAGACTACTCCAAGTTCAGAAATTTTTTCCAGAGCTATATATAACCATACACACACTCACAGACACACACACACACACACACACACATGATCAGCCATAACATTATGAGCACTGACAGGTGAAGTGAATAACACTGATAATCTCGTTATCATGGCACCTGTCAGTGGGTGGGATATATTAGGCAGCAAGTGAACATTTTGTCCTCAAAGTTGATGTGTTAGAAGCAGGAAAAATGGGCAGCGTAAGGATCTGAGCGACTTTGACAAGGGACACATTGTGATGGCTAGATGACTGGGTCAGAGCATCTCCAGAACTGCAGCTCTTGTGGGGTGTTCCCGGTCTGCAGTGGTCAGTACCGATCAAAAGTGTCCAAGGAAGGAAAAGCGGTTACCCGGTGACAGGGTCATGGGAGGCCAAGGCTCACTGATGCACGTGGGGAGCGAAGGCTGGCCCGTGTGGTCCGATCCAACAGACGAGCTACTGTAGCTCAAATTGCTGAAAAAGTGAATGCTGGTTCTGATAGAAAGGTGTCAGAACACACAGTGCGTCGCAGTTTGTTGCGTATGGGGCTGCGTAGCCGCAGACCAGTCAGGGTGCCCATGCTGACCCCTGTCCACTGCCGAAAGCACCTACAATGGGTACGTGAGCATCAGAACTGGACCATGGAGCAATGGAAGAAGGTGGCCTGGTCTGATGAATCACGGGTTCAAGGTGTTGACTTGGCCTCCAAACTCCCCGGATCTCAATCCAATCGAGCATCTGTGGGATGTGCTGGACAAACAAGTCCGATCCATGGAGGCCCCACCTCGCAACTTACAGGACTTAAAGGATCTGCTGCTAACGTCTTGGTGCCAGATCCCACAGCACACCTTCAGAGGTCTAGTGGAGTCCATGCCTCGACGGGTCAGGGCTGTTTTGGTGGCAAAAGGGGGACGTACATGATATTAGGCAGGTGGTCATAATGTTATGGCTGATCGGTGCACAGACACACACACACACACATACACGATGGGACACAGCCCCGGTGCTCACACAGTTAAAAGGTCCAGCAGGGACAGGCTTAGGGCGGGGGCTGGTCGGCAGCGGAGCTGAGCTGCCATTGGTGCATTTCAATGGCACTGCTCACTTTTCCTGGAAAGTACTTGGAAAGTCATCAGCGTTTCCAGTGAAAACAGCTGACGGAATGCCAAGCCCAGACCGCCGGCGCAGAGGGACCGCAGCGCCCGGGCAGAGAGCGGACGCACCTCTGTGTCTCTGTCGGTGTCTCTGTCTGTCTCTGTCTGTCTCTGTGTCTCTGTGTCTCGGTGCTGCTGCCCCGGGCCGCGACGCGACGCGCGAGACTGACCGCAAGCCGGAGACACGCAACAATAGCGGCGCTCGCGGGCGGGAGGATTGTGACGTCACCGGCGCGCTTCTCAGAACTCGGTTCCTGGGAACTCCAGAGCGCGCGGGGCTTTTTCTGCTCTCTGTGTTTTTTCTTGTTTTCAAGTGAAACAGTTTCGCGGAGCCGCAGTTAAGACGCCGTCTGTGCCGCCGCTGCCGTCAGTCCGTCTCCCAGCGCCGCGTTGTTCTTCACAGTGTTTTACATTGTTGTGTCTCACTAAAGTCTCACTTTCCATTTCATCTCAGACTTCTAACAAAAATCCTCAACACGGTTCATTGAAGAGCGGGGTGCTGTTTTTGGTTATATTACTGTTGGTTTGTGAGCAGTTTTTTTATTGAAGAAATACTTTTTGAGCAAACCTCCCTTGTGCCGCGGTTTCCGTGGCGAAGTTCAGCCAGGGGGGTGTTTGTGTTCAGGCTGTAACCTTGAACCCGCCCGGCTGAAGCACAAGGAGCGACGATTCCGCGAAAGAGGCGCCCGGCGCTCCCAGAGGACCGCAGCTCGCCCGGACACAGCCGCACCTGGGACCGATATGTTACTTTGTGTCCAAGGGTGAGTTGCTTGATTTGACTTGTTTGTGTTGCATTGCTTTGGACCGGTTCTGTGTGACTCTATTGTGACCTATCGCACTGCAACACACTCCGCGGTGTGCGCTGTTTGTGTATAGGTATGTGTGTGTAGGTGGATGCAGGGATACGGTTCATTGTGTCTCCTACAGAGGCAGGTGGGAAATAAAGGAACAATCGAAGACTGTGCTCGTATGGGGGTATTATTCAGTTTTGGGGTGGTTTTCTGCGGCGATTACAAAGTCGTGCGCCTGTCAGAAGCGGCGGTCGCGGGCAGTGGCGCTGTTTTGCGGTGTGGTCCGGAGTCCCGGTGGCAGGTGGCAGGGAGCTGTCGAAGCACGCCGAGCGCTTTCCGGGATCTCGGTCCTGCAATCCGGCAGCCGCTGGGCACAGACCGGTGTGTGCGCACTAACAGGCCGCTCTGACGGCAGCCCCACTGCGCAGCGGAGACGGGGGCTGTGGATGTGCGGCTGCCCGGGTGTTGGGGGGGTAGTGTGACCTGCAGCCTCGCAGATGGGAGGAGTGTGGAGCACAGATTATACTGGGGGGCGGTGAACCCAGACATTCTAGAACTGAGTGACGTCTGTAACCACAGGTGGGTCGTCTGTTTCCAACGCGCGTGGAAAACAAGATCTCGGGTGGGCCGGTGAGTCGAGAGAAACCCCCCGACACAGACGCACTCCACCCGGCGCGCTCCTCTGCATTCGTCCGGGATGCTGAAATAGCCCCGCTGGGCCGCAGTAATGAGCGGTCAGATAAGCGCTGTGTAAACGGGAACTGTCCTGCGCCTGAAGAGCACCGACAAAGCGCATGGAAAGCCCCCCGAGGTTTGTGTCACGTTAATAATACAATCAATTCATGTCTGATAAACAGTAATAACATACAGTGGCCCAGTGAGTTTTATTTAAATATATACACGTTTTTATATTGAGTTACAATAGTGAATCGCAGCTCCAAAAAATGACTTTAAAATATATTCATTGAAAAGAATCAAACATGATCTGTATTTATTTTACTTTTTTGTGACACACTGATGTAGGAGAGCTGCCCTGGGGCGCTCAGGTGTTGATGCCCAGGTGTGCTGACCTCACTGTGCTGTGGGTCGGTGTGTTTAACCCCCTGGTGCCCACACGCACACCGCCTGCAGGTTTGGTGGCCATCCGGTTTCTGTTTTTTTTTTCTTATTTCCCATGAAAAACGTTCAGTTTAAATCCGTGTCCAGAAGCGGGGGCTCGATATTTACAGACACAAGCTGGAATGAGACCCAGCTGCTGCAGTTTCGCTGTTCAGGAGTATCCAGCAGGGGTTGGCGTGGGCACTGAGCCCTGGGTGCGAGGCGGAGGGGGCGGCGCTGGCTGCTTTCGCATTCAGCGAGATAAGGCGGTGCTGTGTGCTTTCTCTGGTACTTTATCTCCTTTCAGTGGTACTGCTCTAGAGTGCTGTGGAAGCCATAAATCTTAGCAGCGGGGGGGTTAAAATGTACGAGTAGGTTTTGGTATCTGAATGATCTTTCGATTTCTGCTGGAAAGGTGTGCGTTTATATGTCTGTGTGTGGGTACGCGATTGTGTTTATAAAGATTATAGAGATACAATTTAATAGAAATCAATGAATAAATGCAGATGCCCATAACTTAAAGGAAGAGCCCTTTGCACCTGCTCAGTGTTCAGACTGAGGCGGCTGATATTTATTTATAGAGCAACTGAAACTGTGAGAAACACGATGCCAAGAGAGAAAGAGAAGGACAGGCAGAGAGAGGGAAAGAGAGACAGTTCAGATTAGGACAGACAGGGTTTGGGTTAGGACAGGGAGAAAGAGTCTGCCTGAGGGTCCCGTTTTCAGCTCCCACCTCTCTGTGTGTAAAGCAGTGATACTGTTTTTCTGTCCGAAACTACTTACTTCCTACTTCCTACTTACTAATGTTTCACTGCTTCCACTGGTTTCCTTACTTTCCTGTTGCAGTGCCCAATAATAACAACTAGTAATAATGTGTATACGAAGAACCTTATATAACAGCCTTCAGAAACCCGTGTAAGCTGCCCTGGATAAAGATGTCGGGTCAACCACAGCGATAATAAAAACATCCATCTGTCCACACGTTCTCAGTAACTGTCTCACCCCCTGCAGGGTCTATGTAAACAACTCAAACGAAAAACATTCACAATATTCATAATGGATTGATTTGAACACCTCTCTCTCACAGCCCCCGAACACTGCTGCCCCCCCAGCCCTCGGATGTGCTTTCCCTGGAGATGCTGAGACGCAGCGAGAGGAGGGAGGGGGGGGCGGCCCTGCACAGGCCTGACCCCCGGCTGGCCTGCCCCGCTCTCCCCCAGCCAGTGCCCTGCTGCCTGCACAGCGCACCCCCGCTCCGGGACCCCAGCGAGGACCTGCGCTGCATCAGCCACACCTTCCACTACCTGAACTCCTCCGGTATGGCCCCACTCACCCCGGCGTGCTAGTCACGTGGTTTACACACCTGCGGAATGACACTGACACACACTCCCTCTCCCTCCCCCTCCCCCTTTCCCTCACACTGTGTCTCCCTGTGACACAGCCGCAGACTCCACTGTGTGTCTAACCGCCACCTCCTCTCTCTCAGGGTGGTACTGGGGCGCGATCACGGCCAGCGAGGCACGGGCGGAGCTGCAGCGGGCGCAGGAGGGCACCTTCCTGGTGAGGGACAGCAGCCACTCGCTGTACATGCTGACACTGTCGGTGAAGACGCTGCGCGGTCCGACCAATGTGCGCATCGAGTACAGCCACGGGCGCTTCCGCCTGGACTCGAGCTGCCTGGCCAAGCCACGCATCCTGGCCTTCGCCAACGTGCCCAGCCTGGTGCAGCACTACGTGGGCTCCAGCCGGGCCGGGGAGGAGGCGGAGGGGAAGGACCGGCGGCTCCCCCTCCCGGTGCCCAGGCCGCCCAGCCCGCCCTCTTCCCATGCCGCGGCGCAGTGCCGGGACTCGGCTGTGCTGCTGAAGCTGGTGCGGCCGCTGCACCGCCGGGACACCTTCCCCTCGCTGCAGCACTTGACGCGGCTCGCCATCAACCGGCTGACCGCCGAGCCTCTGCAGCTGCCCCTCCCCCACCGGCTGCAGCAGTACTTGCAGGACTACCCCTTCCTCCTCTGAGAGCGAGGAGAGGATGAGGAGGAGAGGGGGCATGCGGCAGAATAGGAAGTGAAACAAGGTGCAACAAAGGACATTCCCAGAAGCCCTCTCTGGCCAATCAGTATAACTGTAAACAACTCCCACACCACCACTACCTGGGGCAGCCAATCGGATCCGATGTTTCCGAAAAGGGGGTGGGCTTTTTTTCTGCTCCAAAGCAGAGTGGGGTGTGTCCCCGGAACAGAGGACACACAAGACCACAACCAGGCCCAGACGCAAAACACACAATAACACGCACACTGAGACCAGCACTACACACAATAATACACACGGCTACAAGCACACATTCACTCTCATGCACTGAACAACTGAAAAACAGTCACACTGAACACACACACACACACACAGACACACACAGACACAATTACTCATTGACACTCAATAACAGATACACACTCGCACAGACACTCTATTATAAAGCTTATACACACACTCACTCACACACACAGACTCGTGCGTGTGGCTCTGGGCCGGTCAGTGCTGGACACAGTGTTTCTATCCTCAGTGCCCAGTGTCTTTGTAAACAAGATTTTTTTTTTCCAGAAGCTGTGGTCACATGGTCTCATTTTATAATTCAAAAACGCTTGCTTGTACATATGTAAGAAATAAATATCTATATTTTTTAGTAAAAATTGCTTCTATATATAAAAAACAAGTCTTGCTGTTTATTAACGTACTCATTTATGATTTTATCCATGATTTCCTGGTCCTGACTTGGTGTGTGTGTGTGCGTGTGTCTGTGACTCGATGTGTCTGTGTGACTCGGTGTGTGCGTGTGTGGAGATTGACGGAGCTTTATTGGCATGACAAACAAATTCGTGTTGCCAAAGCAATTGAACATTACATATTTGTATGGAAAATCACAATGCTTTATAAAATATATTAAAGGACAAAAGAAAAAAAAAAAAAGACATAAATTATATTTTATGTATATATAAAAAAAATAAGAATCTTAATATACATAAACATACATTTACTTTAATTTTTTTAATCAAACACAGAAATAACAACATGTATCAGAAAAATAGTTACCTCTCCTGTCTCTCAGTGACCGCAGCGCCGGTCCTCTGTGTCCATCTCTCCTGTCTCTCCTGTCAGTTTCTATGGCCAGGCTGTGGTCACTGAGCCTGTATTTGGTCAGGATCTGTCTCTGTTTGGCATCTCTGATAGTCAAGAGATTGCCAGGGTGTCATTTCCCGATAGTGATTCAGTTTAATTCTCTCTCTCTCACACACACATACACATTCACTATACACTCTCACACTGACACACACACACACACCCTCTCTCTCTCCACTGTCTCCCGCAGCCCTAGTAAGCTCCGGGGCACCAGCAGGCCTCTCCCCTCGGGCCCGGACACCAGCGCCACCGTTTCTGGGAATTGGAGCCAGACAGAGGATTGGGAATGGAAGAATAACCGCGTCTCTGTGCCGTCTGCACTGTGTGTGTTGGAGAGGAGCACGCGGCACACGACACACAGGTCCCCAGATTCCTGTGTGTCTCCCTCACTACCGTGCATCAGTCACACAGTCGTGGATGTGAGTGTGTCTGTGTTCTACTCCCCAAGTAGAGTTGGTGAGAGTGTATGTTGGCATGTGTGTGTGCATGCGTTGTGCTATGAGTGGGCATGTTGTTGTACAGGCAGGAGTGTGTGCGTTGTGCGTGCGTTGTGAGTGACGACTCTCTCTCTCTGAAATCCAGCAGCTCAGCTCAGGATAATTAAACTCCTTCAGGGAAGTGGAGCCCTGAAATCCCCCCCCACACACATTCTGTGTATCTTGTGTATAGTGTATATTGTTGTGTGTGTTCATGTACACTCACCTAAAGGATTATTAGGAACACCATACTAATACTGTGTTTGACCCCCTTTCGCCTTCAGAACTGCCTTAATTCTACGTGGCATTGATTCAACAAGGTGCTGAAAGCATTCTTTAGAAATGTTGGCCCATATTGATAGGATAGCATCTTGCAGTTGATGGAGATTTGTGGGATGCACATCCAGGGCACGAAGCTCCCGTTCCACCACATCCCAAAGATGCTCTATTGGGTTGAGATCTGGTGACTGTGGGGGCCAGTTTAGTACAGTGAACTCATTGTCATGTTCAAGAAACCAATTTGAAATGATTGGACCTTTGTGACATGGTGCATTATCCTGCTGGAAGTAGCCATCAGAGGATGGGTACATGGTGGTCATAAAGGGATGGACATGGTCAGAAACAATGCTCAGGTAGGCCGTGGCATTTAAACGATGCCCAATTGGCACTAAGGGGCCTAAAGTGTGCCAAGAAAACATCCCCCACACCATTACACCACCACCACCAGCCTGCACAGTGGTAACAAGGCATGATGGATCCATGTTCTCATTCTGTTTACGCCAAATTCTGACTCTACCATCTGAATGTCTCAACAGAAATCGAGACTCATCAGACCAGGCAACATTTTTCCAGTCTTCAACTGTCCAATTTTGGTGAGCTTGTGCAAATTGTAGCCTCTTTTTCCTATTTGTAGTGGAGATGAGTGGTACCCGGTGGGGTCTTCTGCTGTTGTAGCCCATCCGCCTCAAGGTTGTACGTGTTGTGGCTTCACAAATGCTTTGCTGCATACCTCGGTTGTAACGAGTGGTTATTTCAGTCAAAGTTGCTCTTCTATCAGCTTGAATCAGTCGGCCCATTCTCCTCTGACCTCTAGCATCAACAAGGCATTTTGGCCCACAGGACTGCCGCATACTGGATGTTTTTCCTTTTTCACACCATTCTTTGTAAACCCTAGAAATGGTTGTGCGTGAAAATCCCAGTAACTGAGCAGATTGTGAAATACTCAGACCGGCCCGTCTGGCACCAACAACCATGCCACGCTCAAAATTGCTTAAATCACCTTTCTTTCCCATTCAGACATTCAGTTTGGAGTTCAGGAGATTGTCTTGACCAGGACCACACCCCTAAATGCATTGAAGCAACTGCCATGTGATTGGTTGGTTAGATAATTGCATTAATGAGAAATTGAACAGGTGTTCCTAATAATCCTTTAGGTGAGTGTATATTGGTGTTTGTTCATGTCTTTTGATGTGTGTGTGTGTGTGTTTCAGTCAGTCAGTGTGTTTGAGTGTGTGTGTGCGTTTGTGTCAGTCAGTGTATGTTGGTGTGTGTGTGCGTGTGTGTGTGCGTGTGCGTGTGCGTGTGCGTGTGCGTGTGCGTGTGCGTGTGTGTCAGTCAGTCAGTGTTGCTGCTTGTGAGCTCCAGTCAGTTCTAGGAATTCCAACTGCATTATCAAGTGACGTCATTTCATGGAAACCGAGTTGGAGAGGGAGAGAGAGAGAGAGAGATAGAGAGAGGGAGTGAGAGAGAGCAGCTCACAGCAGTGCTCACTATTCCAGCTCTGTGACCAGTAGTGAGACCTTACCCACCCTCTGTCTCCCTATCTACTTTTTTCTCTTCTTGTGTGAGAGTAAGGAGAGAAGGAAGAGGTCAGAGCTGTTTTTCTCTAGTGATCTCTGAGTTCTTGGAAAAAGTGAGAGACAGAGAGAAAGGGTGTGAGAGAGAGGGAGGCAGAGGGAGGGAGATAGAGAGAGAGCAAGCGAGAGCACCCGCTGCTCGGTTCCTAGTAGAGCCGAGTCTGTGGGATAAAAGGTCTCTTCCTGGAAGCCGTACAGCAGTAATTAAATCCAGTCTCCTGATTCCAGGAACACCACGGAACACAGCGGCCGTGGGGGCGGGGGCAGAGGGGTGACCCAGCGCTGCAGCACAATACCCTGATTATCACAGCCGGGGGGCGTGGGGGCAGTCTGGGGCCTCTACTGTTCTATACTATACTACAGTGTGTGTGCACAGTCAGTGAGTGTGTGAGTGTGTCAGTGTGCGTCACTGTGAGTACGTTGGTATGATTGTGTCAGTGTGAGTGTGTCACTGTGAGAGTGCTGATATGCGTGTTGGTCATTTGAGTGTGTTAGCATGAGTGTGTTGGTGTGTGTCAGTGTGAGAGTGCTGATATGCGTGTTGGTTGTTTGAGTGTGTCAGCGTGAGAGTGTCGATGTACGTGTTGGTCGTGTCAGTGTGTGTAACTGCTATACAAATGCAATACAAAGAAGACTCTTGGCATTCTGGGTCAGAGGCAGCTGGCGCAGACGCACAGACAGGCCTGGCCAACCAGGGCAGTGACAGATGTGAGAGGGAGCTCTCAACGCAGTGAAGCAGTCTTGGCGGGGGGCTGGCGGGGCGACTGGCAGGCAGCCGAGAGGGAGGAGAAACCCAATACCACCCCCCCCGACATCCTGAGAAACTCTTTTCCAGGAACTGTGAAGGCGAGCAGGGGGGTCCAACCTGCACCTGGCTGGGCTCTCGAGTGCCCGTCTGCACACCTGCGTCCCGAGTCCCTGGCTGGTCTGCGCAGACCGTGGCGTCAGGCGCAGTTTGCTTCAAATTCAATAAAGCTTTATTGGCAGGACTGGGTGACCTCAGTGTTGCCACAACATTGACAGACAGACCCAGGAACAGGGTGATGGGAATGGACATTAATGACATTTAAAACTGTCCTCCTGTGTGTCTGACTCGCCCATCTTGACTATTTTTGGGTGTCTCTGTCTGTCTGTCTGTCTGTCTCTCTCACTGATCCTCATATTATATTATACATATGTGGGATGTATTTTTAACATAAAGTTAGGTCCATAAATATTTGGACAGTGACACAATTGTCATCATTTTGGCTCTGTACGCCACCACAATGGATTTCAAAGGAAACAATCCAGATGTGCATAAACATGTCATCTTTAATGTGAGGGTAGTTACGTTCAAAGTGGGTGAACGGTGTAGGAATTACACCCATTTTTATATGTGTTCCCCCCAGTTTTAGGGGCTCAAAAGTATTTGGACAGAGTTTCAATACTTGGTTTCAATACTTGGTTGCAAATCCTTTGCAGTCAATGACTGCCTGAAGTCTGGAACCCATAGACATCACCAGATGCTGGGTTTCGTCCCTGGTGATGCTCTGCCAGGCCTGTCCTGCAGCTGTCTTAAGTTCCTGCTTGTTCCTGCTAGAGAGATAGCAAAAACATTAGGTGTGGCCAAATCAACTATTTGGTACATTCTTAAAAAGAAAGAACGCACTGGTGAGCTCAGGAACACCAAAAGGCCCAGAAGACCATGGAAAACAACTGTGGTGGATGATAGAAGAATTATTTCCCTGGTGAAGAAAAACCCCTTCACAACAGTTGGCCAGATCAAGAACACCCTCCAGGAGGTAGACGTTTCTGTGTCAAAGTCAACAGTCAAGAGAAGACTTCACCAGAGTAAGTACAGAGGGTTTACCACAAGAACAGGAAGACCAGATTAGAGGTTGGCAAAAACATCTAAAGAATGTTGTACAGTTCTGGAACAACATATGGACAGATGAGACAAAGATCAACTTGTACCAGAATGATGGGAAGAGAAGAGTATGGAGAAGGGAAGGAACTGCTCATGATCCGAAGAATACCACCTCATCTGTGCAGCATGTTATGGCATGGGCATTTATGGCTGCCAAGGAAACTGGTCCCTTGTATTTATTGATGATGTGACTGATGACAAAATCAGCAGGATGAATTCTGAAGTGTTCAGGGCTATATTATCTGCTCAGCCAAATGCTTCAAAACTCATTGGACGGCGCTTCACAGTGCAGATGGACAATGACCCGAAGCATACTGCAAAAGCAACCCAATACTTTTTTAAGGAGAAGAAGTGTAATGTTCTGCAATGGCGAGTCAATCCCCTGACCTGAATCCCATTGAGCAGCATTTCACTTGCTGAAGGCAAAACTGAAGGCAAAACACCCCAAGAACAAACAGGAACTAAAGACACTGCAGTGCAGGCCTGGCAGAGCATCACCAGGGAAGAAACCCAGCATCTGCTGATGTCTATGGGTTCAGACTTCAGGCAGTCATTGACTGAAAAGGATTTGCAACCAAGTGTTGAAACTCACAATTTAATTCATGATTATGTTAGTTTGTCCAAATACTTTTGAGCCCCTAAAATTGGGGGACCACATATAAAAATGGGTGTAATTCCTACACTGTTCACCGACTTTGGATGTGACAACCCTCAAATTAAAGATGAAAGTCTACACTTCAAGAACATTTTAATTGTTTCCTTTCAAATCCATCGTGGTGGCGTACAGACACAAAATGATGACAATTTTTATGGACCTAACTGTGTATTTGTAATACAAACACTTATTTTTTAGCTTGAAAATATATGATGAGGTCTTGCAATATAAAATAACTTGCATACACACACACACTTTCTACACCAAGACTCCTTCCTGTACTACAGGGTTAACAGTAACTGCAGCAGCTCAGCCGTTACAGCACTCGGCTGCACAGGACCCCCCCGAGGCTGCCCCCCGCTCCCCCACCCCTTCTCGCGTGTGCGGTGAGGATTACAGAGAAAACAACAGCTTCTTCTATTCCTTCACTTCCTCTCTTTACTCAGCAAAACCAGCCCCCCCCCACACACACACTGCCGCTGTTCTAAGAATTCGGCACCGTGGGCGGGCGGCCGCAACCTCTCTGCTTCTTCTGTGTCATTCTTCCTCCTATCCTCTGATCATGTCAGCTGCTGCCTGTGCACTGAGCTCTCTGTACAGCAGGGTTTCAGCCCTGGTCCTGCAGAGACACAGTCCAGTCCAGTGCAGCAGCTGTAGTTCTTTTCCAGCTAAAAAGCTGATTTGGTACCAGAAATTCACATCAATGTTTCTGATTTACTTTGTTATTTTTACTTCTGGATTATCAGCATTGCTACCGGGTCTGATTCGCTGCTGTGTGGACGTCTGGGGGTGAGGGGGGTGATCCCATTCTGCTGTGTGAATCCAGCGGGGCATGGGCGGGGAGTTAGGGTTATACTGACACCCCCTCTCCCCACACACACACACTCACACACACACTCACAGACACACACACACAGACACACATACACACACACACACATATACATACACACATATACACACATACTCACACACACACACACACATATACACACACACATACAGATACACACACACACAGTATTCAGGGATAGAGACAGACGTATATAATAAGTCCGCCAGCACCCAGCATGCGCCACTGCTGCTGCTTTGATTTGTTTATTTTTATTTTTCAATTTCTCTCCACCTTCTACTCTCTCTCTCCATCTCTCCCTCCCTGTCTCTGTGAAACCCTACCCCTCCTATAATTACTCCTGCTGCTGTGCAGAGAGTGTGAGAATGTGTGTGTGCGTGTGTGTCAGTGTGTGTGCGTGTGTGTGTGTTAGTGTTAGTGTGGGGGGGGGATAGACCCTGTGCTGAGGCTGTGTACGCAGAACATTTCTGTAACACAACAACACATTTATAGCCCTGCCCCCGCAGACAGCAGTGTGGGCGTCCTGGACTTCCCTCTGTACACCTCACCCTAAGCCCCGCTGCACAGAGCACTGACACCCACAGCCCTGATGGACAGACTGTGGCCAGAGGGAATGGCTGAGCGTTTAGTTTTAATGGTAACTAATTAAATGGTAATTATTCACCACAAAGTTTTGTTTATCTTTTTTCTGTGATCCAAGATCTTTAAACCCTTTTATGAATGATTGCTTTTTAAAAAATTTTAACTGTTTTTGAAGATTTAGTTGTTTTTAAAAGCACTTGTTTTGTTTGTTTCTTTTTGGTTGTTATGTTCTATTTTTTTTGTCAAATACATTGACCGTTTGGATTTAATTTTAAATGCATCGGACTGTTTTGGTTTGTTTTTTATTTTTTCGTTTTATTTGTTTTTTGATTTGTCCGGTGCATTTTCAGTTATTTTCAATGTATTTGACTCCTTTGTTGGTAACAGTTTGCTTTAATCACGTTTGATTTGTTTAAGCACATGTTTATTTGAGTTTAAGTAATTGTTTACGTTAATCACTAAGATTTTAAGAATTGATTTTTAAAAATTTTAATCACAAGTATTAAAATTTGTTTTGATTGTTTTTATTATTTGAAATGTAAAATACTCATACCAATAAAACAGTATCTTTTTTCTGTGGTATTCTTTACTTCACGGGTAAACACTGTCTTACAAAAGCATCTGATCTGCTTCTGCAGCCTGGAGGGACCGCAGCACCACGGATCATGTAGAAAACACACACACACTTATACACACACAATAAGAGCTCTGTCCATGCAGGCGTGACCTGGAACAGACGCTGTGGATCCCAGTAGAGGAAATGTCACAAAAAGTGCAGAATTCATCCCCAGTGGGAGAACTGGGCTGGGCTGTGTGTCGCTGGGTGGCTGGGCCCTGGGTTCTGCCAGTCTCAGTATTAGATTCTCTGCAAAACACAGAACCGAGGTCTGGGAAGAGAGGGAGAAGCAGAAGAAGATCAATCTTGTGCTGCATCCGGTACCGCACCTGCCGAAGAGCAGCGCCGTGGAGTGTGGAGACGCTGGGTACTGCCACTCACCTGCCATAGAGGTCCGTGTGGGTGGCGCTGTACCGCAGTCCCGCCTCCTGCCCCTCGCTCACAGCCTGCTGCACCAGCGCCGGCTGCCGGGGCTCTACCTCCAGATACAGCTTCCTGAGAGAGGGAGAGAGGGAAGAACACCTTCACCTGTGCGCTTTCATCCTGAATGTTCATCCAAATAAAAAACAAATAACAGAAATACCAACAGGCTCATGTGAGGGAGGGATTATGGGAGGATCTCCTGGCAGATGGATACAGGGAGGAGGAGATGCCTCTCTCCCTCCCTCTCTCTCACTCTCTCACTCTCTCTCTCTCTCTCTCTCCAGTCCAATCCCTCCAATCCTCTTACAGTCACATTCGGATCACAGTGCCAGCCCTGCCTGTTAATGACAGCGTCTGCAGCCCCAGGCTGCTGCCATTCACAGGAAAAAATCCAGGATTACTCAACGTCCTGGCACGACCTCACCCAGCCCCCGAGCCCCGGTGCCACCCCCGCGCGCTGGGCTGGGCTGGGCTCAGACTCTCAACACCTGCAGTGCATGGACAGTGCACACTGTACAGCTGGAGGAAACACAGGCTGCTGCGCAGACACAATGAGGAGAGAGCGCCCCCTACCCGCCCAGGGAGAGAACGCATGGAGCCAGGGCCAGGATCTGTGTGATGACACTCATTCCCTCATCGCCCCCGTCCAGCGCCGCGTGGTCCTCATACCTGAGAGGGAGGGAGAGAGAGAGAGAGGAAGAGGGAGAGGGAGAGTTGTGCTGTATCAGACGCTGCTGATGCTATTGCTGTTGGCAAAGACTCTGTTACAGATTTTAATCTCAGCAGGATTATCTTCATACAGCGAGAAAGATCAAACACACTCACACACATGCACATGCACATGCACACGCACACGCACACCTACCTCAGGATCTCGGGCTCCAGGGTTGCCATGTCTGTAGAGAACAGGTAGGGTGGGTTACTGACCAGCACGTCCACTGGAGCACAACGGCTGACCACTGCCCGGGGATCTGAACAGAGAGGGAGAGAGAGATCTATTTCAATATGTCTCATTATCTGCTAATTTCTTAACGTGTGCCTGTATGTACTGCACCCCCGCCCTGTTCCTGAGCGCTGGGCAGCCTGTGACCCGGCTGCACTGATGTCACTCAGTCCTGCCGATAAAGCTTCACTGCATACGAGTGTGAACTGTGCGAGACGCACGTAGGCAGGGCAGGGCGCTGACGTATTGTTATTATGATGATTAGGATTATTTTGAGGCGTGTGTTGTTGGAGCTCTGTCTACAGTGTGGGGGGGGTTGGGGGAGGAGGTTGACATCAGTGGCAGAGACCGGCGCTCACCCAGAGACACGTCCAGCTGCAGCACCTCCAGCCGATCCTGCAGCCCCAGCCTGCAACACAACACACTGTCACTGTCCCTGTTTCACGCTGTCCCTGTCCCTGTCTGTGTCACTGCCCTTCCCTGTCCCTCTCGCTGTCACTCCCTGTCCCTGGTATCTCCACTGCTCCACTGTGACTAACGGCCCCCTGAGACAGCGCCCCCTGCCTGGTGGACAGCTGGGAAACAGGGGACGCAGAGCCAGCAATTTAAAGTGCGGCTCACATGAGTGCGTTTGCCCTGGTCAGAGAGATGGCCTCACTGCTCCTGTCCACGGCCACCACACTGGCCTGAGAGAGAGAGAGAGAGAGAGAGAGAGAGAGAGAGAGCATTTACAGCAGCATCATCTCCTCCCACGACTCCTGAAACACAACTACGAACTCCCCCACACTGAGCCTGAGGACCCCTGCCTAGCCTTAAACCTCCCCAGGCTCCAGTCCCACAGATGCCTGCCCCTCCTCAGGCTCTTTAACCCCCTCAGACAACCCCCAGCCCACCCCACTCTCTCTGCCCCCCCCTCACCTGTGGCAGGCCGTGCAGCAGGCTGAGAGCGACTGCCCCGGAGCCACAGCCCACCTCCAGCACCCGTGGGCTGTCCCCCCCACCGCCAGCCCGCAGGTCCGTCAGCACCAGCCCCACCAGCTCCTGCAGACAGGGGGCACTGTCAGGGCAGTTCATTTAACAGCAACAGCACATCAGCTGACATGGGTACAAGTTTTCACCAACTGATGGTTTACAGGGTAAGAACATAAAAACATAAGACAGTGTCCAATCGAGAGGAGGCCATTCGCCCCATCGTGCTTGTTTGGTGTCCATTAATAACTGAGTGATCCAAGGATCTTATCTACAATCCTATGTACAATTGACTGGACTGTGTCTCTCAGAACCAGAGACCCACTGGGTTAGAGCACAGAGGTGTGTGTTCTGGTCGGGTGACCATATGGCAGAATGTGTGTTGTGATGATTGAGGCTCCGTAGAGCGGCTTGCTGTGTTTTCCTCCAATCCACAGACACTGGGTTTAAAGAGCGGCTCTGAGGAGTCACTGGGGAGAGGCTGCCACCTGGTGGTTGTGGTGGGGAAACGCACTACAGCCCCAGTGTGTGTGAGTGCAGGCGGCCCGGGGACCATGGCTCTGTCTCAGGGCGCGGAGGGACAGTCCGGGACAGTCCAGTCCAGCAGGATTTTAGAGGTTAGAACCATTAAGAACCGGGGGGATACAGTTCAGCCCAATAATGAGCTGGATCAAACAGTAAGGGGCTTGGGGGGGAGACCTGGAGACACTGCGACTCGCTCAGTCTGTCTCTCTCTCTCGGTCTCTCTCTCAGTGTGCCCGACTATCTGTCTGTCTCTCTCTCTGTCTACCAATGTCTCTCTCTCTCTCTCTCTCTCACAGTGTGCCTGTCTGTCTCTCTCTGTCTGTCTCACCTCGGTCTCTGGCCGGGGGATGAACACAGGGGGTCTCATCCGTAGCGTCAGCTCTCTGAAGTCCCACTCCTCTATCACGTACTGCACAGGCATCCTGCGCACAGACAGTCACAGAGTGAGGGACTGCGCTCGGGGGGGCAGGACAGAGACACGGGCTGGACGCCGCTGCGGTCACTCACCTCCGCAGGCGCTTGGCACACAGCTCCCACACCCGCCGCGTCTGTGCGTCTGTCAGCAGCTCTGTGCGTCTGTCCGAGCCCAGGCTCGCCAGCTGGGGAGACAAGAAAGTAAGGGAGGGATCTGAAGAACTGCAGTAGTCCAGTCCAGTCCAGTCCAGTTGTGTCTCTGCAGAAGTCAATGGTTGTAAATTTCTTTAAAATAAGTGTCTGATAATTAATCCCCCCCCACGCTGTCACTCACAGTCTTGGCTCCCAGGATGTGTGCAATGATGTATTCGCTGGACAGTCGTGGCTCAGGGACCCCCCTCTCGTGGAACAGCCCCTCCCAGAGCGCCACGCACCCCTCCACTGTGGGTCGTCCCACAGAGGGCAGGGGGGGACAGCACACCGCCCCCCCTGCCCCACCATGGTCGCAGAGCCCCCTGGCAAGGCTAAGTCCCCAGATCTTCTGTGGAGAGAGGGCGTGTCCCAGGCGGGCGCACATCCTGCCGAAGGCCCCCATTGGCCGGGGCAGCTGTCAGTCAGAGCCTGCAGAGACAGAGGGACAGAGATCTGAGTCCTGCGTGGATGTCGGGCTGTTATGTGTTTCCCTGAATCCAGGGGGTCAGATGCCAGTGCAGGGGGGGGGGTTAAATTATGATATTTTGGGTTTATCAGCTGTAAAAGTAAAATGTGACAAACATCATGGAAATGAGCCGAGTAACCGGCAAAGATATTGTGCCCCGCTCGGAAATGGAGTCTGACCCCCATCCTGCTCTATCACCCGCCCCTTCAGAACTGCAGAGTCCTTGACCTCCTACCGGCGCTTACTCAAGACACATCTTTTCAGACAGTACTTGTAATATTAGTCCTTCACTCTCCTGTAAGAGTACACTTCACAACATTTTATCATGCTTCTTGATTTCCCATATGCTCCCTTTCCCGTAGTCCTTGACTGTGACCTAACATTTTGACTGCACTTAGCTTTTACTTTCCAAGATGCAACATATCTCATTTATTGTATTCACTTATGTAAATTTGAATTTGTAATGTTTGATACTGAACTGTATTTTTGCACTTTGTATTGCGCTTGTTGTAAGTCGCCCTGGATAAAGGCGTCTGCCAAGACATATTATTATTATTATTAACTGGGGAAATGTTTTCTAATGTTTTCTGTTGGACAAAATTGAGGGCAGTGGGGCAGTTGTAGAGGCTGGGGCATGTTGGATTGCATTGATTGATCCAATTATCTCAATTAGTGTAGATCAACATCAGCAAAAGCCACACACTGGATACGCCTATAAAACCCGAGTAAGGGGTCCCCTCCCCAGCACCCCTCTGACGCTAAACCCGGAGCACACAGCAGTGCAGCGTCAATGATCCACCCGCCCTGTAAACCCCTGTGCCAGCGCATCACGGAGCGACGCACACGTCATACAACAGCGACGGCGCTCGCTCGCCTCCCGGAACAGCTCGTCAGCACAAGAGCAGCGGGATCCCTGCGGCTGTGGGCCGAGAGAAAGCACCGTCGCACCGGGCTTTGACCCGCGACCCGGTTCGGCTGCTTCAGTCTCACTTACTCGGGTTGGCGCAGGCAGCAGAACTGATCCAACCGCACGGCTGGGAAAATCCGCTTTAATGTCCACCCCCTAGCGCGACACTTCCTGTGGACTGTCTACAGTGACCCGGAAGAACAAGCGCTCATTTCCTTTAGCAATCGTAGTCTTCTGAGGTTTTCATTACCCGGCGACATTCAATTCGTCAGTTTTCTTCTCGTCTGCGATCCAGGCCAGGACTGCGTCCAAATCCGCAGACTCGCGTACTGGGTTAGCGGTGGCGTGCTGTCTTGCGTGCTGTCTTGCGTGCTGTCTTGCGTGCTGTCTTGCGTGCCCTGGTCGCGGAGTAGCACCTACCCTTCGGTTCTGTGTTCCAACCGAGCTCTCCAAATCACTTCAATTAAGGGTTACATTAAATTATTATTATTTGACTTTTTAAATTGATCAAAAGTTCGTTCCTTATGGTAATTTCCTTGTACAACTTGGGAATTTGGGAAATTAGTTCAATTAAGTAAGGACAGCTTTGAGAACCAGTGATATAGATGGTTTGAAATGTCATGCATGATAAATGTATATTTAAAAAGCACAAAATATTTGTGAAATTAAACAGATGGGTTTTCTGTAGCATACATAAGTGCCTTGTTCCGCTATATATAGGTGACCTACCTACTTCAAAATCTTCCCACGGTTACATCAGTAGGCCGCTTGCCCTCTATTAAGCCTGAAGTGCAGCCTGAACCCCAACACTAGGCCCTACAGATCTCCCCGGTTCAGTCACTGCAGTGGAAACGTAGCCCCCACCTGAAAGACCACTTCACTGGGGGCTCGAACCCGGTCTCTAGCCTGGGCAAAGGGTAATCAAAATAATACCCAAACAAACAGCCAAATCTTCACTTAATACAAATATGACAATTTAGTCTCGCACCTAAACCGTATTCAGAATATTTAATGTTAATGATGTGTCCAACTGTACATTTCAGTCGTTTTTTTGACATCTTTGTCCAATGCAACAAAGACCCCGGGAACTCTGGAAAAAGCATCCCAGTGCCAATGTTACACTGCGTTTCTCAGTGTATTGATTGTACTGAATCGCACTGAGGTGACCTGTGCAGCACTGTAGACCCGTGTACTGAAGGGTTAATAGAAAGAAGCATTGATGGAAAAAAAACCTCCCGACCGCCCGGGATCTGCGCTCTGAGTCTCGGCCCCTAACCAGCAGATACCGCGGCGTGCGTGACGTGTGACAGCGGCGCTAGTGGTGACGTGTCTGAAGCCGAGGCTCTTCTTCAGACGGGCGGCGAGCCGGGGGGACTGAGCGGACACACCGGGACCAGCAGCGGACGGGCAGAGCCAGCGAGATGGGCAGTGAGTATCTCCCCACGGTGCCCACGACGCGGCCCGGGTCCCCGCGGGGGGACGGGTGTCGTTTGAGCATCCCTGGCGGTTCTGTGTCTATTCTCCTGCAGTGAATGGGATTGAATGAGTCGGTTTCGATAGCGGAGGCCATCTTTAATTTCGGGTTGAAAATGCCGTTACTGTGTCTCTCCGAGCCTCCTGCCCGGTTGGTGATCGGGGCGGTGTGGCCGGGTTTGTGTCCAGAGGAAGCGGCACCGTGTCGTGCTGTGACTGTACCGGACAGGCGCACGGAACCGAACCGGCAGACCGGCGACTGATGCACAGCCGCCTTCTCCCGCAGTGTGCCACTCCGCTGACCGTTATACGTGTGTGTCCCGGCCCGGTCTTCATTTTGCACCTGTCTGTTTACTCACTGACTGGGTCCCGGTGTGTAGGATGATTTCATTAGCCCCCATGTCCTGCACGAAGCTGCCCCTGATCTGTTTGCTTCAAACCAGTGGCCACGTCATAGGAACGGAATATGACGTAGACACGGACTACAGACACCGTCACATCTCCTGCACAAACTAAACCATCTGACTGCACACCGGGTCTTCACAGCCCGGCTACACTTTCGCTCCAGGGCGGTTTAAACCCATATAAGACCCGTGCCCAGCACTCGGATGCCCGTGTGCGTGTTTTTATTGTTGCATGTTGTTGTTGTTTATGAGTTTAAATGGCAAATGCCCGCATCCCTGGTGTGGGCACATGGCGAGGGTGGTAGATGAGGTCGCAGTGGACTCGGGGCGCCGTGCTGTGTCCGGTGGTACCGAGCCCCCCGGCAGTGCGGGTCCGTGCGGGACTGCCACGTCTGCGCCGGCGCAGAGAGCGGCTGCCAGCTACGTGTTTGCTAATTGTTTGGGGCGATGCTTTTGTGCATGGTCGCTGGCAGAGAAGTAGCAATTGTAATCATAAATCTCTCTTCATATATATTTTTTACGATTATCATTGCATATAAACTCTCGGGTGGGTTAATTGGTTGAATGTTGTTATCTATGCTAAAAATCCTTTTCGTGTTGTTCCCCCCCAGTTAAATTCTTGGAAGTGATCAAGCCGTTCTGCGCGGTCCTACCCGAGATCCAGAAGCCGGAGAGAAAGGTATGTATTAACCAGACTGCCTGGCATTTCAGAGACCCAGCCAGTGTGTCATGTCAGCGCCTGTGCGTCACCCGCTCATCCCTGTGTGTGCTGCTGTGTCTCTGCAGATTCAGTTCAGGGAAAAGGTGCTATGGACGGCCATCACTCTCTTCATCTTCCTGGTGTGCTGCCAGGTAAGTGCTCTCTCCTAGGGGGGGCAAGGGTCGATGAGGGTGGGGTGTAATCTATTGGGAATGTTTGTCTTGATTCAGTCTTATCCCCCGTGCTGAAGGCTGTGCTGTGTTTGTGTCATCACCCCTGAAACCTGCAGGCCTGTCCTAGTCTCCTGTATAACTCTCGGTACAGTACACATTCTGTAGTGGAACGAATCCGCGTCTGACCTGAGCTGCCCTGACCTGCCAGTCCTGATCCCAACCATATGTTTAAGTGGTGGCTGTGCATGTGATGTCTCACACCCTGTACTTACTGTATTTGCATATACATGATGCAAGCACTTATTTATGCATTTTGTTTGCATTGTACGATGAGTCTGGCGCTCTGCAGCGGGAGGCAGCCAGGATCGGGGAGTGTCTGTCTCTGTGGAGGGTGACTTGCAATGAGACCCCCCTGCTGACTCTCTCCTCCCCTTGGTTCCAGATCCCACTCTTTGGCATCATGTCCTCAGACTCTGCGGATCCCTTCTACTGGATGAGAGTGATCCTGGCGTCCAACAGGGGTAAGGCCAGCAGGGCGGAGAGGCAAAGAGGGAGGGAGGGTCAGTCAGAGGAGGAGTAACACGGGAGGGAACAAGGTAGGGGCTTCACCGGGTGGGGGCAGTGCGTCTGCGGACCCTGTGCTGACCGTGGCGTTCCCTCCCCAGGGACGCTGATGGAGCTGGGCATCTCTCCCATCGTTACCTCCGGCCTCATCATGCAGCTGCTGGCGGGAGCCAAGATCATTGAAGTAGGAGACACGCCCAAGGACCGGGCGCTGTTCAACGGAGCGCAGAAACGTAAGATACGAGTGTCGCTGTGCATCTCTGTGCGTCTCTCTCGCCGTCTCTGCTGTGTGTGTCCCTGTCTCTGTGCGTCTCTCCTGTGTGTCTCTCTTGCGGTCTGTACTGTGTGCTCCCTGGGGTCTGACGCACTCCCTCTCTCCGCAGTGTTCGGCATGATCATCACCATTGGCCAGGCCATCGTGTACGTGATGACCGGGATGTACGGTGACCCCTCAGAGATGGGCGCTGGGATCTGCCTTCTCATCATCATCCAGGTGGGAATCGGGGGGGGGGGGATTGCAGGCTGTGGCAGCATACACATCAGAACATATGAAAGTGTCCAATCGAGAGGAGGCCATTCAACCCATCATGTTCATTTGTTGTCCATTAATAACGCAGTGATCCAAGGATCCTATCCAGTTTATTTTTGAATGCTCCCAAATTGTCTCTTCAGCCACATCGCTGGGGAGTTTGTTCAGATTGTGAGACTCTCTGTGAAGAAGGGTCTCCTGTGAATCAAGTCCCCACGTAGTCTCCTCTGTTCCAGGGTGAAAAGGTTCAGTTCCTCAGTCTCTCTGTAGGACGTTCCCTTCAGACCTGGAATAAGTCTGGTTGCTCTCCTCTGAACTGCCTCTAGAGCAGCGATATCTTTCTTGAAGTGTGGAGCCCAGAACTGTCCACAGTATCCAGATGAGCTCTAACTAGTGCATTGTACAGTCTGAACATCACTGCCCTTGTTCTCAATTCTACACTTTTGACAATATACCCTAGCATTGTGTTTGCCTTTTTTATTGCTTCCCGACATTGTTTGGATGGAGAGAGTGAGGAGTCCACATAGACTCCTAGATATACGCCATCCTAGAGGTACACTAGCTGTTTCACTCCGTGTGTAAGCGTTACCTGTCGGCCCCATCTCCCCACTCCAGCGCTCTCAATAGCATGATAATTAACTCAATGGACCTTTGATTATGTAATTGGCGCTGCTGCTTTGGATCACTTCCATTTTAGGATTAAGCAAAAAGGCCTCGCGGTGGAAGGCAGACGACCTGTAATGCTCGGGCCCTTGTCCTGAAGCTCCATTACTCTGTGGTCACTCATCCTCCCTCTCTCCCTCTGTCCCTCCAGCTGTTCGTGGCCGGGCTGATTGTCTTGCTGCTTGACGAGCTCCTGCAGAAAGGCTATGGTTTGGGCTCCGGCATCTCGCTCTTCATCGCCACCAACATCTGTGAGACCATCGTCTGGAAAGCCTTCAGCCCCACCACGGTCAACACGGGCAGAGGTGTGCAGGAAGGGGCAGTGGGGGGGATGTTGCTCTGCACTGTTCTTCAAAGCAGCATGTCGTGGTGCTGACCGTGTTGCTCGGTGAGTTGTGGTCCTGCCGCAGTGAGAGGTGCTGACCGTGCTGTGCTGTGCTCCGCAGGCACGGAGTTCGAGGGCGCCATCATCGCGCTGTTCCATCTGCTGGCCACACGCAACGACAAGGTGCGCGCGCTCCGAGAGGCCTTCTACCGGCAGAACCTGCCCAACCTCATGAACCTCATCGCCACCGTGTTCGTCTTCGCCGTCGTTATATACTTCCAGGTCGGTCTCCCTGTCGGTCGTGGGAACCTTGTGGTCCACTGCTCTTCAACGGGCATTTCTGGCACCACGGGGGGAGCAGTCCAGCGCTGAACATCTGTCTGTTGTCCTCACAGGGTTTCCGAGTGGACCTGCCCATCAAGTCTGCCCGGTACCGTGGCCAGTACAACACCTACCCCATCAAGTTGTTCTACACCTCCAACATCCCCATCATCCTGCAGTCAGCCCTGGTGTCCAACCTTTACGTCATCTCTCAGATGCTGTCCACGCGCTTCAGTGGCAACTTCCTGGTCAACCTGCTGGGCACCTGGTCTGTAAGTACCCCCTCCACCGAACCCACACACACAATGCCTGGACTGTAAGAACACCCCCTGGCCCAGTGCCATGAGCGGATTTGTGTTCAGAGGAGTGTGTAACAAACCCCCCCCACTTCTGCTCAGGACACCTCCACCGGCGGCCCGGCCCGTGCCTACCCTGTGGGGGGGCTGTGCTACTACCTCTCTCCGCCGGAGTCGTTTGGCTCGGTTCTGGACGACCCGGTCCACGCCGTCATCTACATCGTGTTCATGCTGGGCTCCTGTGCCTTCTTCTCCAAGACCTGGATCGAAGTGTCCGGCTCCTCTGCCAAAGACGTGAGTCGTGTGTCCGCGTGTGTGTGTCCGCGTGTGTGTGTCCGCGTGTGTGTGTCCGCGTGTGTGTGTCCGCGTGTGTGTGTCCGCGTGTGTGTGTCCGCGTGTGTGTGTCCGCGTGTGTGTGTCCGCGTGTGTGTGTCCGCGTGTGTGTGTCCGCGCTCTGCAATCAGCTGCAATACTGTGTTGCAGGAGTGAGTGTTTTTGTGACTGACTCTCTCTCTCTCTCCCCCTCTCAGGTGGCCAAGCAGCTGAAGGAGCAACAGATGGTGATGAGGGGCCACAGGGAGACCTCCATGGTTCACGAGCTCAACAGGTAAGACGAGCGCCGAGCAAACGGCGCAGATCGGAAGCGCGTGTTTGCGTCCATCATGCTGGCTCGCTCCGTGTGGAGGTCCCGCTACAGCCTCTCCCTCTCCCCACAGGTACATCCCTACGGCGGCGGCGTTCGGCGGGCTGTGCATCGGGGGGCTGTCGGTCATGGCGGACTTCCTGGGGGCCATCGGCTCGGGGACGGGGATCCTGCTGGCGGTCACCATCATCTACCAGTACTTTGAGATCTTCGTCAAGGAGCAGAGCGAAGTGGGCAGCATGGGGGCGCTGCTCTTCTAGACGCGCACACGCACGACGCGCGCACACAACACGCACCGCCTCCTCTCAGGTCTCCTGTGTTTGGTGGTTATCTTTTCATTGAAAGTGTTTTTTTTTTTTTTTTTTTTAATGCAAGCGTTTTTTTATTCCCCCCCCATCTGTCTTAAATAGATTTGGATATTTTATTTCTCCTCCCTCCCCACAGCCCTGAAAACAAGGCACACAGGAAGTCATTCGCCCGCTTTCCCTCGTTCTCTCTGCTCAAACCCAGGCTTCTCTCTCGCTCACTCGGAGTGGTGTTCTGTCTGACCCTTGACCTCACACGCACACGCCTCTCCATCCTGTTCTCCCCGTGTGCCAGACGCACTCTGCTCGTGACGCAGCCCATGGCTCGTTGCCCTAGTCGTCGCAGGCTTTGCACACGATGGTGCCGTCGTCAGTCTTCTGTTGAGACCAACTATATGACTATATATAGATATTTATATACAGACCTGTTTGTTTGATCTGTTTATTTTATTTTACACCTCCATGCAGCTGTGGGGGCTGATCTCCCTCCAAGTATTACTACACTCTCTGACGCAGGTCTGATCGCTGCTTTTTTAAATCTCTCTTCAGTTTCACCACCGCGGTTATCCCCACAGAGTGAACTCTTCACGGCCCCCCCACGCAGGGCCGCAGTGCCGTGTCGCCTCCTGCCTGGGTTCCAGAGGTTGGGGGGGTCCTCTGGACAGGGCTGCGGAGAATAGTCTGGATGTACGTTTCAGCCGTGCAGTGAGGGAGGGATGGTGGGCAAGCGGGTCCATTAGTATTAAACACCCTGGTGGGGAAGAGGGGTGGGTGGACTGAGGTGCAGACATATCAGGATGGAGGGGGGGTTATTTTCCTTGTTAGAACAGTGGTCCAAAACTTGCCGCCCCTGCCAGAGCCGTGTCCAGCGGTGCTCTAGTGTTGGCGGCTGTGTGCGGTACATCTGGGTGTCCATGCACACGGTCCATGCCAGGTCCTCGACGCCTAGCAAGGGGTTTCTTTCTGTATTGGGATTTATTTGTTCTCCCTCTGGCATTTCATTTTGTTTTTTATATTTTTTTCCTGTATGTATATGTATATATATATATGCCATTCTATGCATTCCTTTGCATTGTAAAATAATCTTTTTAAATATTCTGGATAGGAAAATGAAACCATACACTGCTCTGAAGAACTGCATTCTGGTTGAAATGATGGACATTCTCAATAAACTTTGGAAGAAAATGAATAAATCCAGATTTTGTTACCTTGATTCCATGTGGACTGTGTCTGTCTCTCCCTGTCTTTGTCCACTCCATCCCGGTCTCTGTCTGTCCTCTAGTCAGCCCTGTGTGGCAGGTAGCTGTGTTGGTGTTCATTGTGAGCGGCTTAGAGAGTTTCTAATGGGAGTGGGTGGGAGGTATAGCAGGTCCTTCCTCTAGAGCCAGGATGCTGGACTCCCGTTCCTGGGCCCTGGACGCATGGTCCCAGTTTGTCTGCGGCTCGGTGGCCACACTGGACCTGCAGCCCTGCTCCAGTGACCCGGACACCACTCTGCCTGTTCATCTGGAGGGCCGTTAAAGGGGAACTGCACCGGAAATCCATAATTTCTCAGGTTATTCTATAAGTAGAAACATTCTGTGGAGTGAGTTTTTCATGTCATGTACCAGAAACCAGAGATAGATAAATAGGCCATGACGTCACCAGGGTGCTAACTCTGGAGCTGCTTTTCTGGGAGTCAATGGGGAAAATCTGAAAAGTCACGAAGATCAGAAAAACAAAAACATTTTATGCACGTTTGAAGCCCCCATCAGGCTATTTTTCTTTAACATCCCTCGGTGTGTAGTCATAGAAAGGTTATTTCAGCACCCAGGTTTCTACTTCTAGAATAACCTGAGAAAATATGGATTTTTGGTGGAGTTCCCCTTTAAGTGTTGGATCCCCAGAGATGTACTTTATCTACTGGGAGTGTCTTTCTTAGGGTGCCATTTTAAATCAAGATTGATTGATTGAAATCGCACTGGATAAAACTGTCTTCTAAACGACCTCTCGATGTACTGTGTGCTATGTGTCTACAAGAGGTATCTCCTGCCAATGCCTGCATAACGCACGACCGTTGTTTATTTACTGTGAGTTGTCTTGAGAAAAGACATCCAACTGAAAATGCACAGCACCTGAATCGCGGATGAATACTGTCTATACAAATCGTATCTATTGATCTCTCCGCTCCGAGTACTGGGAGAGATCGTTTGGGCTACAGGCAATGAGAAGGACAGCTGCCGCTATTTGAATCGGCCGTTACAGGAGGTTGGGGTCCTTTTGTACGTGCTGACGTAGGGAGTCATGCGTGGACGTGCGAGTGCGACGCCGGTGAGAGGTTGGAGGTCACGGCGTGCGGAGCGGCTGGAGCCGGTCTGGGTTGCAAGAGCCCTAGAGAGCGACCCTTATAGACGCAGAAAGAGGGACAGAGCAGAGGGAGCCACGGATCTCACGGCGAAACGGGAGGGACGGCCGGACGCACAGGCAGCCATGTCGTACTGCAGGGAGGAAGGTGAGCAATTCCATTTGTTTGTTCGGTGCTCATTCATTGGTGCATTCAATGTCATTGCGATCACCAGCATCCACAATAAACCGCAAACAATAGCAACAGCAGCACACGCAATAAACCTACAAAGGAACTTGTTGGGAACAAGTGGTCGCATAATTGTAGCGCAGATGTGCGCAGTTCTGCACAGATCTGAAGAATCCCAGCGATCCCATTGGTGGAGCTTCGCAGGCCTTGCGTGTGCGTGGAAAACTGACCTGGTCTTCCCCGGAGGACGTCTGGTGTGTGAACTGTCCACACCGTGTGTACTGCGTGATCTCGGTGCGGGGATAGAGGGGGAGGCGGGGGTGCGTCTGCGGCTTTACACGCAGAGTGGTGGGAGCGTGGAACAGACTACCCCAGGACGAAGGCGTCCTCCATTTCAGATATGTCCCATCACTCCTTCCCCCAGTTTCACATCAGTTCGCTAGATGGCGACATGAGCTTCAGCGTGATTTCCCATTGGGGTCATAATACCGCATATTATTAGATTTAAAATATAACAGTATATAATGCTCACACCACAAATATACTACTATAACAAATAATAATAATATTAATAATGTGAAATACAATTGGTATATAAGGGATTTTAGTTCTGATTACTGTTATTGTTGTTATTCTGATCCGATCATCACTCCTCTCAGTGTTTGTGCTCGGAAACTTGGTCAGAAACACACAGGGTACAGAGCTCTGCCCACAGGGACGGGGGCGTTGATTATCTCCATGTAAAATCTGCAACACAGCAAGAGACTCCCACTGTAGCAAAAGAAAATAATATAATAGTTTTTGTGTATTGATTGCTTTCCCCGCCTCCTTCCCTCCCTCCAGGGAAAGACAGGATCATTTTTGTGACGAAAGAGGACCATGAGGCTCCGAGCAACGCGGAGCTGATCGCAGACGACCCCAATGACCCCTACGAGGACCACGGTGAGGAAAGGGGGGTCTCTGTCTGTCACTCTTTTTGTCTATAATAATCATTTCAATGTTTATAGTGTGTTTGTTTGTTTTAATTTTCAACATGAAATCCAGACACTTCCTCTCACCCCCCTCCCCCCGTTGCTTCCAACTATAATTACACTATGGGAGGAACAGAACTAGATGAAGTAACGCATGAGAAAGTGAGGAGTCCACATAGACTCCTAGGTCTTTCTCCATCCAAACAATGTGGGGAAGCAATAAAAAAGGCAAACACAATGCTAGGGTATATTGTCAAAAGTGTAGAATTGAGATCAAGGGCAGTGATGTTCAGACTGTACAATGCACTAGTTAGAGCTCATCTGGATACTGTGGACAGTTCTGGGCTCCACACTTCAAGAAAGATATCGCTGCTCTAGAGGCAGTTCAGAGGAGAGCAACCAGACTTATTCCAGGTCTGAAGGGAAAGTCCTACTGAGAGACTGAGGACCTGAACCTTTTCACCCTGGAACAGAGGAGACTACGTGGGGACTTGATCCAAGTCTTCAAAATCATGAAAGCATCGACCACATCATACCAGAGGAGCTTTTCCAGATCAGCAGGGACACACGCACCCGGGGACACAAATGGAAATTGGGCTTCAAGGCATTCAAGACAGAAAACAGGAGACACTTCTTCACACAGAGAGGCGTCACAATCTGAACAAACTCTTATCACTTAGTTATTAATGGACACCAAACAAGCACGATGGGGCGAATGGGCTCCTCTCAATTGGACACTCTCTTATGTTCTAACGCCACCAGCCTTCCCCCATCTCAGCAGCCCTGACACACACCACTCAGTTCCCAACATGTTCACACCACCACTCCTCCCATATTTATAAATGTTTACATGGCAGTCACGGAGTCTCAAACGGCCTCATAGAAACTTTAGAAATGTCTATTTTTTTTCCTCTGTGCTTATTTACAATGACCACTTTTAGATACTGAGCAGCATCTCCTGTGATATGATGTCTGATGACCCCCCCCTCTCTTCCAGGCCTGATCCTGCCAAACGGCGAGATCAACTGGAACTGCCCGTGTCTGGGGGGCATGGCGAGCGGCCCGTGTGGAGAGCAGTTCAAGACCGCCTTCTCGTGCTTCCACCACAGCGCGGAGGAGGTGAAGGGGGCCGACTGCGTGGAGCAGTTCCGCGGCATGCAGGAGTGCATGCAGAGATATCCCGAGCTGTACCCGCAGGAGGACGACGAGGACGCGGGCAAGCAGGCCACAGCCACGGACACCCCCCCCATGGACCACGCATCCGGACACGACCAGGAGCCAGAGACCCCGCCCGCCACACAGAGCCCCGCCTCCAGCTAATGCACCAGTTTCCCCGCTTAGCACAAGTCACACTAGAGAGAGAGACTTCACTGGCTCACCTTAAATGATCCCTGCTGGGCTGGGAGGCTGTCAGTGTTGCTGAACCCCCTCCAGGCAACGTCACCGTGAATAGTGTGTCAGACTGTGCGTCAGCCCAAAGCGTGCGTGTGCGTGTGTGCGCACATGCTGTGTGCGTGGCAAGAAAAAGTGAGACCTCAGGCCCAGTACTCCTGGACCAAACTAATTTAATTTTTGTGCTGCAGATTTTAAACCATAATTATACAACTTAACCTTGGCTGCCTGGTGGGGTCTGATTATTTGGGGGGTGGGGGTGGAGTTTTGAAGATTAATTAGGAGGTGGGGGGGTGTTATAACTATAAGCAAACTAGCTCTACCCTGTGCCTGCTGACTCCCAGCCCGACCCACTCTGCAGTCACCATGTTCGCTCTGCCTTCACTGGCTGGGTCCTGGTGGGTCCGGAGTGCTCCCGGCGCTGCAGAGCCCAACCCCGGTCCAGCAGGGTTCACCTCCCTCTGTAAATCATCAGAGCAGGGAGGGGACTTCGCTGCTGTGGCCGAGGACATCGCCGGTCCAATTTCTCTTCGATTACAGGAAGTACTTGGTCCAGTTAATTATGTAATTAGTCTGGTTATGGGTGTGATTTCCCAATGAGAATCCAGAGTGGAGCCGGAGGAGACTGTGCCTCCCTCAGAGACTGTCACCTTCCCACGATCCTGTGCGCCTGTCTGGGACACCCCCCTGTATCAGCACCAGCGTTTTGGCTTGATGTTTTCTCCCCAAGACGGAATTCACATTTTTTCCCAGGAAATAATTTTTTGGTGTTTGTCTTTTTTAATTTGTGTTGAAAGATAAGCTATAAAAGTGAACAAGTCTTCTGTGGAAGCTCTTTGTGTCTCTGTTTTGTGCTTTTGTTCTCTGTTTGGGTGTAGGTGGCTGATTTTGTGTGTCCCCCCCCCCCTCACATGCACAGGCACACACACACACACACACACACACAGTGTCTTGTGAAAGTATTCACCCCCCTTGGCATTTTTCCTATTTTGTTGCCTTGCAACCTGGACTTAAAATTGTTTTTTTTGGGGTTTGTATCATTTGATTTACACAACTTGCCTACCACTTTGAAGATGCAAAATATTTTTTGTGAAACAAACAAGAAATGAGCCAAAAAAACAGAAAACTTGAGCATGCATAACTATTCACCCCCCCCAAAGTCGATACTTTGTAGAGCCAACTTTTGCAGCAATTACAGCTGCAAGTCGCGTGGGGTTCGTCTCTATAATGCCTCGGTTCCACTGGGAGGGTCGTGTCATGTCGTGCGGTGCTGGAGCTTTTTTTGCAAAATCAGGCCAACAAGCATGTCCCCATAAGAATACATTTCCATGTGCAACAATAATACTAAATTACTACAGATTTGTAACTGCAAACGGTACTTTTTGCCGTATTATTTATAATGTACTTAGCAGATGAAACAAAATACACACGTTTCACGATTAATCATCCAGCTACAATATAGCAGGTTATAATTGAACTAAAGTGTGCGCGTCTCAGTCATGCCGTTTATGGACACATTTATTAAACCAGACCTTAATGTTTTAGAGGGAAACCCAGATCTGCTATATTTATTTATTCATTAATTTAACTTGTAAATAGACACACGTTAACTGAATCGTGTTCCTTCACACTGTCTGTCTCTGGATTGTCCTGCAGACATTCACACAACACAGCCTGAACCCCGGCCAGCTGTTCATACAATATTAATAACATCGGCTGCTACCGATCTGATTATTATTATCCTTCAGTTTATATTACCTAGTCACGACACTGCACCCGTCCTGTGAAATCCAAGTTTTTAATACAATGATATTAACTGTAAGCAGTCATTGTTTCTGTACCTGGATTTCACTCCACGCTGCTCATAAAACTGTAATTTCTTCGTGATCCTACACGGCACTTGAGATTATATCTTCCGACACAATGTATCTGATCTCTTCCCTGTGTCTCAGTCCAGCGCACTCCTCTGCTCCTGAAAGCGAATCCCGTCCTCAGTGGGGACGGACGCTTACGGACGCGTCCAGCACCAGATATTTAACCTCCACAAAACATGGACAGTGGAAACGGGGCATAAGCTTGGCACATCTAGCCACTAGGATTTTTGCCCATTTTTCAAAGCAAAACTGCTCCAGCTCCTTCAAGTTGGATGGGTTCTGCTGGTTTACAGCAATCTTTAAGTCATACCACAGATTCGCAATTGGATTAAGGTCTGGGCTTTGACTAGGCCATTCCAAGACATTTAAATGTTTCCCCTTAAACCCACTGGATTGTTGCATTAGCAGTATGCTTAGGGTCATTGTCCTGCTGAAAGGTGAACCTCCGTCCCAGTCTCAAATCTCTGGAAGGCTGAAACAGGTTTCCCTCAAGAATTTCCCTGTATTTAGGGCCATCCACCATTCCTTCAATTCTGACCAGTTTCCCAGTCCCTGCTGATGAAAAACATCCCCACAGCATGATGCTGCCACCACCATGCTTCACTGTGTTGGCGTTCACGGGGTGATGAGAGGTGTTAGGTTTGCGCCAGACAGCATTTTCCTTGATTGCCAAAAAGCTCAATTTTAGTCTCATCTGACCAGAATACCTTCTTCCATATGTTTGGGGAGTCTCCCACATGCCTTTTCCCAAACGGCAAACGTATTTGCTTATTTTTTTCTTTAAGCAATGGCTTTTTTCTGGCCACTCTTCCGTAAATCCCAGCTCTGTGGAGTGTACGGCTTAAAGTGGTCCTATGGACAGATACTCCAGTCTCCGCTGTGGAGGTTTGCAGCTCCTTCAGGGTTATCTTTGTTCTCTTTGTTGCCTCTCTGATTAATGCCCTCCTTGTCTGGTCCGTGAGTTTTGTTGGGCAGCCCTCTCTTGGCAGGTTTGTTGTGGTGCCATATTCTTTCAATTTTTTAATAATTTAATAATTAATGATTTAATGGTGCTCCATGGGATGTTCAAAGTTTTGGATATTTTGTTATAACCCAACCCTGATCTGTACTTAACAACTGTTTGGAGAGCTCCTTGGTCTTCATAGTGCTGCTTACTTGGTGGTGCCCCTTGCTCAGTGGTGTTGTGGACTCTGGGGCCTTTCAGAACAGGTGTATATATACTGAGATCATCTGACACCTGACGCTTAGATTGCACACAGGTGGAGGTAATTGGTTGCACCAGATCTAATTTAGGGGCTTCATAGCAAAGGGGGTGAATACAGATGCACGCACCACTTTTCTGTTTTTAATTTTTTAAGTTATTTTTTTCATTTCACTTCACCAGTTTGGACTATTTTGTGTATGTCCATTACATGAAATTCAAATAAAAATCCATTTAAATTATAGGGTTGTAATGGAACAAAATAGGAAAAACGCTAAGGGTGGTGAATACTTTCGCAAGGCACTGTATCCCTCCAGCTGAGATCCCAGGGGGGCAGCGGTGTCGGTGACAGGCCGAGTTAAAGATTACTGTCTGTTGAGTAACAGGGCCACTGAAGTCACGCAGGATGGGAGGGGTGGGGGCAAGCTTGTTTGAGTTCTGATAAAGGGGATTGAGATGGGGGTGGGGTGGAATGCTGTCGAAAACATGTGCATTTTTCACACACTGCTTAGAGAGCGGCTGGGGGGCTGGAACTGCATGGGAAACAACAACAGCTCTCTGGTTGTGTAATGTGTTGTGTTGTGTAGTACGGTGCCATGTTGTGTTGTGCGGTGGGGATGGGAGCAGTGATGCAGTGGGCCCTGTGTGTGTGTGTGTGTGTGTGTGTGTGTGTGTGTGGGGGGGGGGGGGAGAGAGAAGAGGGTGCTGGTCAATGATTATCGCACAGTTGGGGTGATTGGTGGAGGCAGGGGTGGGGGGGTGCTGTGGCCAATGGCAGTGAGGGGGGGTGAGCAGCATGGCTCTGTACTGCGCTCTGCCTGTCCTGTCCACTGTGGCTCTGTCTCTGTCTCTCTCTCAGCATCTCTGTAACACTGACTCCCTCTCTCTCTCTCTCTCTCTGAAACGCCGCTGCTAACTCACTGTCAGGCTCTGACTGTCTCTGTCCCTTGCGTGTGTTGACTGTCTCACTGCACCCGCCTGTCTGTCTGTTTGTCTGTCTGTCTGCGTGCGTACGTGATGTCCACTTTGATGGAGCTGTGTGGGGGGTTACCCCTGAACCCCCTGCCCCCAAACAGAGGCCGGGACCCCTCCCTGCCCCATGCGCCCATCCGCACCCCCGACCTGTCGGAGCAGGAGGAGAAGGTGAGGCAACTGTGTGTGTCGGGCAACGGAGACACCCCTGCTCAGGAAGGAAAGGGTGTCTGCTGAGAAATAACAAGAACTGGAAGTTCTAGTCTCTGAAGATGTGTGACAGTACTGTTTGTGTGATATATACAGGATATTCATTGTTTATATGGTACTCTGCAGGTTAATATCGGTGATAGTCTGCAATCGCAGTAGTAGAGTTTAAGTTAGGAGTCATGTGCATCAGGAATAGTGTGTAAGAGTAAGCAGGTGAGTAGCTGTAGCGTAATAGCAGGTGTGTTCATGATTGTAGGTCAGTTAGTATACGTATTAGTAGTATAGTATTTTACATCATAACCCCTCTATAATGTTCAAATACAAGCCCAATAAGGCAAAGACAGTATGGCAGAAGGCGGTTTAAAAGTGTCATGAGGGATCAAGAAATGTAATTCAGGACTGTGGGCCACATGCACCGGGGGTCTGATCACAATGGTGGGCTGAGAGAGGAGCAGCACCACTCTTATGAGCTCAGCTGTTTCAATCGGCCAGGTGTGTGGAGTCCGCACTTTCAAAGACAGAGCAGGACTGACCCGTGGCTGGACGCAGTTTAGCCCCTGCCTGGACCCAAGCCTCTGTCTGGGCTGGTACGAACGATTGCTGTGGGCAGAGCATAGCTTTATTAAACACGCCGACCAAAGGCTGGGCAGACTGTGAATCTGAGTGCAGAACAGTTACATGAATGAAAAAATGAATGAGTGAATCAATGCATTGAATACAAGCTGTAATTAAGTAACTGCTCCTCTCCTGAGAGAGTTCCCTGCCCCAGTCAGTGAGTCTCTCTCGCTGCCTACATCAGAAGTTTGTAAAGATGGGGGGGACAGAGCATGTTAGCTATCGATCACCTGAGCAAAGTCTAGAAGCTGTTTGTCCCGCCCCCAGGGGGTTACGCACTCCCCCTCTCAAATTAAAATTCAAAAAGAGCTTTATTGACAAGAGAGGTTTACACACAGAATAAATACAATAACAAAATGAAAGTAAGGAGCTCAACAGCTCTACAGTTTACAGGTGTGCACTTATTGTCCATGTGTGTGCAGACAATACAGGGCCGGTGTGAGGGCTGTTGTTGTTGGTGGTGGTGAGGAGACACGGCTGTGTTGTTTCTCTCTTTGTCCCTATCATACTCCCCCCTCTGTGTAGTTGGCTTTGAGGAACGCTCTGCGCTACATCCCCCCCCACCTGCACGGTGCCCTGGTGGAGGAGTTCGCACAGGAGTTGCGGCTCTACGGACACATCTACATGTACCGCTTCTGCCCCCCCATCGCCATGAGGTGAGACCCGCTTGCCCCGGTCCGAACAGCAGCCTGAGCCCGAACACGGCCAACAGCACCGTGTCCAGCCCAGCCCTAGTTCAGTCAGCTCAGTGGAATACTGCTCTCTGCTCCATGTGACGCCACATTTCCTCATTTTGTATCTTCCTTTTTTCTGTGAATTGTTTGCAGTTTTTTAGGAAAACGAGTCAGTACTGTCATTGTGTTGTTGTTTTTTGTCAGGGCCTACCCCCTGGCGCAGTACCCGTGTCGCACTCCACATGCTGCCGCCATCATGCTCATGATCATGAACAACCTGGACCCAGCTGTTGCACAGGTAACCAATCACAATCCACCCTTTCCTGGGGTAACCAATCACAGCCCTACTCTTTCCTGGGGTAACCAATCACAGCTCTACTCCTACCTGAAGCAACCAATCACATCCCACTCTGTACCAATCACAGCCCTACTCACAGTCTGCTGAGGTTACCAACCTCAATTTATACTAAAGTAAATAATCGTAACCCTATTCTCTACGGAGGTAACCAATCACAATCTGAACTCAAGTGACCAATCACAGCCCTTCCTTGTGCTATTGTTTATAAATGGCTTTGTGGGTTGAGTCTTAACACCCGCAGGAACCAGTACCAGGCTTGACTGTCTTTCTCTCTGTCTGTCTGTCCCTCAGTTTCCTCAGGAGCTCGTCACCTACGGGGGCAACGGACAGGTATTCAGCAACTGGGCCCAGGTGAGTCCGCCAGGACAGCAGCTCCACACGGCAGGTTTTGGCATTTTGTGGCTCCAGAGCCTGTCAGTGTGTTGTGTACTGCGACAATGTGGTGTGCAGGGTGTTGTGTTGAGGCTGTGTTGTGTTGTGCTGTGTGGGGTAATGCAGTGCTGTGTTGTGTTGTGTTGTGTTGTGTTGTGTTGTGCAGTTCTGGCTGGTGCTGCAGTACCTCAGTGAGATGACAGAGGAGCAGACCCTGGTGATGTATAGCGGACACCCCCTGGGCCTGTTCCCCAGTCCGCCCACCGCCCCCCGCCTCGTCATCACCAACGGCATGGCAAGAGCACTGAGCCAACGACTGACTGAGCCAACAACTGACTGAACACTGACTGACACACTGACCCAACAACTGACTAAGCCAACAACTGACTGAACTACTGACTGACACACTGACCCAACAACTGAATGACACACTGATTGGACTGACTGACACACTGACTGACTGTCTGATTGATACACTATCTGTCCTCTCCTCTGGCAGGTCATCCCTAATTACTCGTCCAGAGAGGAGTATGAGAAGATGTTTGCTCTGGGCGTCACGCTGTGAGTCTATGGCTGTGAGCAGCGCCAGCGGTCACACACTCGCCCAGCTCGTTAGCGGCCTGCCTCTCTCGTCGTTAGGACGGGATTTCAATTGATAGATAATTGCCGTTTCCTAATTGAGACAGAATACAAAAGATTTCAAATGTGTGTACATATTAAATAAAACAAAAAATAATACACTGATAATAATAATAATAATAATCATCATCATCTTAATTCTATAGCACAATAGATCAGTTCCATGGATTCATAAGAACAGTGAAAAGCTGTTGTAGGATTTAACCCTTTATTAGGAGAAGGATTTGTAAAGGTATTGTTACACATTGTGAAACTATGTCTGTCTGTCTGCCTGTCTCTCTGCCCCTCCGCCCATGGTAGTTATGGACAGATGACGGCAGGAAGCTACTGTTATATCGGCCCCCAGGGGATCGTGCATGGCACTCTGGTAAGATGCTCCTGTAGTGCTTTAAAGCAACCACATACTTTAATGCAGGACAGTCCAGGGCTGCCAGCTGTGTTAGTGCAGCCCTGTGCAGCTGGCTGTGTGTGAGTGTGTGTGTGTGTGCATGTGTGTGTTGCTGTAGTCTTGCTCTAGTGAGAATGAGGTTCTGGGTGAGACGATCTCTGAGCTGAGAGACGCTGTGAGAATGTGATTTCTGTGGCTGCAGTTTCTGTGATGTGACTCTCTCTCCCCCACAGCTAACGGTGCTGAATGCGGGCCGCCGGTACCTGGGCTCGGGGGAGCTGGGGGGGCGGGTGCTCGTGACGGCCGGGCTGGGGGGCATGAGTGGGGCACAGGCCAAGGCCGCAGTCATAGCCGGCTGTGTGGGGGTCATCGCCGAGGTGAGGAGGCAGCGTCGCTCTGTGTATCAGTGTGTGTTTCACTGTGTGTCTCAGTGGTGGTCAGTGTGTGTTTCACTGTGTGTATCAGTGCTGTGACTGTGTTCCAGGTGGATGAAGTTCCGCTGAGAAAGCGACAGGAGCAGGGCTGGCTGATGGAGGTGACCAGCGACCTGGACCACTGTATGTCCAGAATCAGGTCAGTGGTCTGTGTATGTGTAAGAGTGTGTGTGAGACTGTATGAGTGTGTGTGTGTCTGTGTGTCTGTGTGTAAGAGTGTGTGAGCATGTGTAATGTAGCCGTCTGAGGTCCAGCGCAGCGGCTCCAGTTCCAGCGGCAGCAGCTCCAGCGCAGTACAGTGTTAAGCCCTCTTCGCCAAAAGACCGGGTCTCCCACCGTGGGAGGCTCAACACTGCACAACATTTACTGAGGGGTTACGTCACTTTGCAATGTGCTCATTATAAACTGAATGAGCCCCGCTACAGTGAGAGTGTGTGTCTGTGTGTCAGAGTGTGAGTGAGCTTGGCCTGCCACTCATCTCTCTGTGCGCTTCTCCTTCCCCAGGGAGGCCCGCAGGAACAAGGAGGCCCTCAGCCTGGGTTATCATGGGAACGTGGTGGATCTGTGGTGAGTCCTGGAGGTCAAACATCGTGCCACACATAGAGGTCCAGTCAGGGCTCGGCACCGGAAGACAACTAGACCACGACACGCTTAAAAAAACAGACAACCCAACACCAACAGGGTGGCATTGGGGGGATGTCCAGGAGACTCGGACTGAGGCTCACTGTGACGCAGTGGGGTGTGTCGCAGTGTGTGTTGAGGGGTGAGAGTGACGCACTCTCTCTCTCTCTCAGGGAGCGCCTGCTGCAGGAGTACGAGCGGTCGGGAGAGCGGCTCGTCGACCTGGGCTCAGACCAGACCTCCTGCCACAACCCGTACAGCGGGGGCTACTACCCGGCCCAGCTCAGCCTGCAGAGCGCCCAGGAGCTCATGCACAGTGACCCGGCCCGCTTCCGCAGCCTGGTGCAGGAGAGGTACTGCGGGCTGCCTGTCTGCCTGTCTGCCTGTCTGCCTGTGTGTCTGTGTGTCTGCCTGTGTGTCTTTCTGCCTGTCTGCCTGTCTGTCAATAATGGAACAGAAGCAGAATGACATTGGCTGTTCCAGTCTGTATTGACCCTGTGCTGCTCTGTCCAGTCTGCGCAGACAGGTGGCTGCCATTAACAAGCTGGCGGAGGCCGGGATGTTCTTCTGGGACTACGGGAACGCCTTCCTGCTGGAGGCCCAGAGAGCCGGTCAGTAGGGTTGGGGGCAGGCTGTGTTTGTGTGTAGAGCGGGTGGGGGGAGACCTGCCTGGACATTAGTTCTTCAGGATTTAGATAATGTATTCATTACTGCATTTTTAAATAAATGAAGTATATATATATATATATATATATATATATATATATATATATATATCTTTGCAGTGTGTACATGCAGTGTCTGTGTGAGTGACAGTGTGTGTCCCCCAGGGGCCGATGTGGAGAAGCACGGAGCTGGGAAGACAGAGTTCAGATACCCCTCCTACATCCAGCACATCATGGGGTATGAGCCTCTCCCCTCCGATCCTCTATCTCC
>NC_089852.1:2055299-2135299 GCF_036373705.1 Amia ocellicauda | reverse complement strand
AGAGAACTGCCCGGGGTTGGGGGGAGAGGGAGCAGGGCAGGAGGACCCCCCTGAAACCCAAGGTAGGAAGAACACCGACACTCGTCCTCCTGAGCAGCGGGGAGGGCACCTGGCATCGGTGCTGGGGTCAGTTCGGAGGGGGTTGAGGGTGTTGAGTGAAGACAGGGTCTGTGCGGCTGGAGTTTCATGGCAGCGTTTCAGCCGTGTCCAGTTCTCTCCGCTCTAACACAGGTGTGGGGGGGTTGGTTCTTATGTGTCTTATTTTCCAGGAGGTGATGTCACCATGTGCGGGGCGAGGCCGGCAGGGCAGGGCGGCTCCCCCGGCGCTCGTGCGGCCCACCCCCCCGGCGCAGCGGGCCCTGCAGCAGTACCTCTGCGCTCACAGGCTGCAGCTGCGAGAGCTGTTCCTCAGACTGGACCGGCACCGCACGGGCCAGCTCTCCCGGGATGACTTCAGAACCTTCTTCCAGCAGGTCACCGTCGCCGGACAGAACCGCACAGATCCGCACAGATCCGCACAGATGCGCACAGATCCGCACAGGACCACACAACACACGAGCATACAGAAAACACACGGAACCTCACAGATCAAAACCACATAGAACTGCAGGGAGCCACACAGAGCATCACAACACAGAACCACAGAGAACTGACTGGAGCAGGACAGAGCAACACAGCGCAACACAGCGGGGTTGTCACAGGCTGCTGCGGCTGCTCGGGCCGTGGGGGGGCTGACTGAGCTGCTCTCCTGCAGGAGGGGGTCCCTGTGGACGAGTCCCAGCTGGACGACCTGGTGTCGGCCCTTGGCGGGGGGGACGCCGGCACAGTGAGCTACAGGCAGCTGGTGAGCGGCGGCAGGACCAGCCGGCTGCAGGAGAGGGAGGCTCTGAGGAGCTCAGGTAACACTGCGCCCTGCAGGGCACCGCTGGCAATGCGGGGGGGGGGGGGGCGGTGCACAGATTTTGGATTTATTTTGAACCTGCAGCACCTGTCTCTCTGTGTCTGACCACGTTGTCTCTGCACAGAGTTGGACAGTGACCAGTCCAGTAGCGAGGTGGGGGGGTCCCGGGTGTGGGTCAGTCCCCAGACCTCCCTCTCTGTGGGGAGCGGCTCCCCGTGGCTGCTGACCCCCACCCCCCCCCAGCCCAGCGCGCACCACAGCAGCTCCCCCTTCCTGGAGGTGCCCCCCCCCTGCCTGGAGGAGGGGCGGCCGCTGGGCCCGGAGGAGCAGGAGGAGCTGGGGCGGCTGCACCGGCACCGGAGACGCACTGCCAGGGGGGTGAGTAGTGTCCAGTATGGTAGTGCGGTGAAGTGCTGAGGTGTGAAGCCTTGGGTGGTGCTGACGTGTCCTGATTCCTGTCATCCCCGGCAGCCTGGCAGTGTGGGACCGGCCCCGTGCCGTGTGGTGCGAACCGGCAGTGCAGAGGTGGACGGCCACGCCCTGCCCTCCACGCTGGGGGGGGGCAGCGGGGAGGCGGTGGACCGGTACCGCCGGCGCTGTCTGTGTGAGCTGCAGGACACCCTGAGGATGAGCCACATGCATGCCCCCACCTTGAGGAGCAACGCCCTGCACCGCGGTGAGACCACCGGCACAGCACCACACTCCTCTCTCCTCCTCCTTTCCTCCTTCATGAGTCCAGATGTCCACTGTGTGAAGTCTCTCACTCAAAGCACACATGGCAACTCCAAGAAGTATTTTGTATTATTGCCACTGAAATACACAATTATCTGGTTCTCATCTTCATTCAAGGTTTGCTGTACCCTGGGGACAGTGTGCTGGGCCCCGCTGACCGGCCCCTCAGGCTGAGACAGCCCGGGATGAGCCCCGCTGCCAGGCCCGGCTGCGGAGGGGACAGCCGGGGGGGACAGGGGGAGGAGGAGGAAGGGGGCTTCGTCACAGGAGTGAGACGACACAGACCTCAGCAGGGCAGGTCTGTCCTTCAGAAATGCACACTCTCACACACACAGACACTCACATCTGATATACACGCCCACAGCATCAACACACACACTCACACGCTGTCCTCCCCCCACAGCAGGCCCGTGTATCCCCCCCGCAAGTCTGTCCAGAGGGGCAAGAAGTTCGTGACCCTGTCCACTGGTCGGGTAAGGGTCGGTCACAAGACAGACTGCTGGCTGACCCTGGAGGAGTATGAGCACATCACCCGGTCAGTGGGACGAGAGAGGGAGATGGACGGAGAGAGAGGGAGGGATGGAGAGAGAGAGAGAGAGAGAGAGAGAGAGAGAGATGGAGGTTGGAACATTCTGTCTCGCTGTCTGTCTGTCTATATTGCCTGTCTGTGATTTCAGGAATCTCAAGCCGTCCCCGAGCCGGCGTTCTGACCCAGATGCGTTCTGGCCAGGCCGGGCCCTGGAGGGAATGCGCCTATATCTGCCCCAGACGGGCCGAGAGCCAGAGGCGGTTCTGTTCCAGCCAATCCGACGCCGGCCTGCGCCCAGCCCTGGCAGCTGGCCAGTCAGCACACAGGGATACTGCACCTCGGGGGACATTGAGAGACACAAGACCTACCAGCTGTGTTAGTCTGTGGCCCCTGAAGTGTGCGTGTGCGTGTGCGTGTGCCGAGCGGGCGAGTGTGGCTTCTCCTGCTCACGAGAATTGGGGGTCAGGAGACGGGCAGGGGTGCCGTGCTGAGCTGTGTCTCTGTCTCTGTCCTTTCTTAATAAACTGTACAGCTATATCCACTGCCTCCCTGGCTGTCATTCCCTGAGTTTGTGTGTTTCTAAATGTGTTTGTGTGTGGAAGTGTTCGAAACACAAACAGAAACATTACACTTGATCTTAAATACTGCCTTTTCTTTTTCTTTATTTGTGTTGTGTGTGTGTGTGTGTGTGTGTGTGTGTGTGTGTGTGAGAGAGAGAGAGTGTGAGTGTGTATGAAATAAACCTATGAAATGACCTGAATGAAAGGAATCATTTCAGTGACTCAAAGAAACAACCACACAGAACCACACAGAACACACAGAACCACACAGACCCACACAGACCACACAGAACCACACAGAACCACACAGACCCACACAGACCACACAGAACCACACAGAACACACAGAACCACACAGAACACACAGAACACACAGAACCACAGCAGCACACAGAACCACAGCAGCACACAGAACACACAGAACCACACAGAACACACAGAACACACAGAACCACACAGAACACACAGAACCACAGCAGCACACAGAACACACAGAACCACACAGAACACACAGAACACACAGAACCACAGCAGCACACAGAACACACAGAACCACAGCAGCACACAGAACACACAGAACCACAGCAGCACACAGAACACACAGAACACACAGAACCACACAGAACACACAGAACACAGAACCAGAGCAGCCCCCTCCAGCACAGGGCGCTCTGTCCTCCGTGTGTCACTGTGTCGGTTGTAAACGGCGCGGCTCCCCCTGGCATTCGTGAGGATCTACCATTCCTCCAAAAGGGGGGGAGTGGGAGACACGGTTTTCAGCGTCGTGGCCCGGGCGCCGACCCGGCACAGTGCCCTTCCGCTCTGCTACAGATACACCCGCACCCGAACCGGCTGGTTCATTATGGGGTTAAAACGTGAAGCGCCTCGCCGGACCGGTTGACCCGCCCCGGGCCGCCCCCCCCACCGGGCGGAATGGTTTCTCCCTAGCAGCGGTCGCGGCGTCCAGTCGCTAAGAGACCGAGACCGAGATTGAGCGGAGGAGGTGAGTGCGAGTCTGTGAACACACAACAACAACACACACACACACACACTACTATCACACTACTATCACACTACTACCGCTGCTCTACTAACAATACGATCAAAACCCCATTCTGGAGTAGCGTGTGAACTGGGCTGAGCTGCTGCTGCGCTGCGTGTACAAACACAAGACCAGCTCAATGCGTGAGATTTGTGACTTTGAAACCTGTGATGCCTGGTATAAAAGTGTATATTTTACTATATATAGTATAGGATTAAATGTACTAAAATGACAATAAGTTGTATATGTCTACAAACATGTTAAGAATTATGCTAAATATGTTGAATGTTTATAAGGGTGGGCGACCTGTCACCGAATAACTATCAACAATGAAGACAGTAGTTTGTGCGGCAGCCAATCAATCAGTCAATCAATCAATCAATCAATTAATCAGTTGTTTGGTTCGGTTTTTGCAATATTTGATACGTTTAATCACGTGCCCACAGAAACACCTGTAGGAGCACCTGTGTATTGGTATCCTGTGTGTGTGATAGTATTTGTGTGGCAGTTGCAGATGTGTTTGTGATGGAGGACAGTCAGCTGCAGCAGAGTCCCCCCCCAGGCGGTGCGGCTCTGAACCCTCACCCGCCCCGCACCCCCCGCACCCCCCCGGCCCAGCTGGGCACCGGACAGCCCCGCAAGAGACAGTATCCCGTCATCGCCCAGAGGGGCTTCTACTCCGACCTCATCAGCCAGGCTGCCGCCCCACAGCTGCAGGTCTCCTCCTCCTCTTCTTCCTGCATCTTTACTTCTTTACTAATTTGCTCATTTTATTTGCATGTCCATGAAATGTAACTTAACTTGTGTGGAAATGTTAAAAACCGAGGGAGAGAGAGAGAGAGAGAGAGAGAGAGAGAGAGAGAGAGAGAGAGAGAGAGAGGGGGAGGGAGGGAGAGAGGGGGAGGGAGAGAGAGACAGAGAGATATATCCCTCTCTGCTCTCCCCCCCTCCATATCTAATCTACATATCTCATTCTCTCTCTAGTTTCTTATCTATCTAGTAGTGCTAATGAATAAAAAAAGATAAATGAATAAGTGAACTCACAGCAGAAGTGACTTGGTGGAGGAGTGCAGTCCGATCCGTGTCTGTGTCTGTTTCAGTCCTGTCTGGAGGGACCGGTGACCCAGCAGCACTTGCTGAGCCAGTCCAGCCTCGGGCAGCACACCCCCGCAGGTACTGTACACATCCCCCCCTCCACACACACACACACACACACACACACACACAAGCCTGATCTTCTCCTCTGTGTTTCAGTGACCACTTTCCGCAGCCCACCCGCCCCGGACTGGCTGCCCGAGGCCGAGCAGAGCGGCCCCAGCGCCCGGCCGCAGAGGGCCGAAGATTTCTCCCAGTGCGGCTACACCGCCAAGGTGCAGCTGCCCTACCAGGTCGCACCAGGGCAGTGCCCGCGCCGGGTCGAGATTGAGCGGTGAGTGCAGGGCCTGGTGGATGCAGTCCAATCTGGTCCAGTCCAGTTGAATCCAGTCTGGTCTAGTCTGGTCTTACCCAGTTGAGGAGCTGAGAGCTGTATTTTTTAGTGTACAGAGTGACGTGTGTGTGTCTCTGTGCCCGATACCAGGCGGAGACGGCAGTACCGGGGTCTGGACCTGGGTGAGCTGCTGGCTGAACTGGGTGTTGACTCCAACCAGCTGATGCCGCGCCACCCCAAGGCAGGAGAAAACCCGGGTCGCACCACCACCAGCTTCCTGCCCCTGGAGGTGCGCCAATGTATATCACAGTCCTGTGCTGTAGCTCTGTGTGTGTCCTCTGTGCTGTATTGTGTGTGTGTGTGTGTGTGTTGACTGTGCTGTATTGTCCATGTGTGAGTGTGTTGACTGTGCTGTATTGTCCGTGTGTGAGTGTGTGTGTGTGTGTGTGTGTATGTGTGTGAGAATGGGTGTGTGCAGGGGTGTCGCAAGGGAGTAGGCATCTCAGGCAATTGCCTGGGGGCCCCCAAATGGGAAACACCCCCGCTCTCAAGGGAGAAAATACCAACACCGTCAGGAATTATTTTGCCTGGGGCCCCCACATACTCTAGAATCACCACTGTGTGTGTGTGTGTGTGGGTGTGTGCCTGTGTGTGAGTGTGTGTGTCCGTCCGTGTATGTGTGTGTACGGTGTTGTATTGCCCGACTGTGTTCTCTATGCAGGTATTTGATGACGAGGAGTTTGACTGCCGGACGCCGGGTGATTGGCTGTCTCTGGGCTACGAGCCGGAGTCACCTGACCGCAAACCTGTCCCGGCCAGGGCTCTCCTCCCCGAGGACGATGAGCTGGCACTCGGTACGGAGTGGGGGGTTGTGTGTTGTGGGGGATGGGGGTGCACAACAGAGACTGACAGCTGACAACCTGCTCTCTGTCCACACAAAGTGACAGAAAAACATCTGTACAGCCTTTTAAATCTGAATGCAGTATAAACATGGTAAAAGCATCACACACTGCACCACACTGCACAACACATCATCGTAGCGTAATGACACATGTTGTGTGTGCAGTGCTGCCTGGTCTATCTGCCCCTAACATGCCCTACCCCCCCCGCTCCTGCAGCCGACCCCAAGAGCACCGCCCTGCAGTACAGCTGGCAGCTGGTGGGGGTGCTGGACTACAGCAGTGACAGGAAGCTGTACCTGGTGCACCGGGCTGACACAGCTGGGAGGGTGCGAGACACACAGGGGCGAACCATCCTCAACGGAGGCAAGCAAACAAACAGCACTAAACTACTGCTTCCTGTCTCTTGTTCCTGTGCTGTCTCCTGTTCCTGTTCTGTCTCTTGTTCTTGTTCCTGTTCTGTCTCCTGTTCATGTTCTGTCTCTTGTTCTTGTTCCTGTTCTGTCTCTTGTTCCTGTTCCTGTTCTGTATCTTGTTCCTGTTCTGTCTCTTGTTCTTGTTCCTGTTCTCTCTCTTGTTCTTGTTCCTGTTCTGTCTCTTGTTCTTGTTCCTGTTCTGTCTCTTGTTCCTGTTCTGTCTCTTGTTCTTGTTCCTGTTCTCTCTCTTGTTCTTGTTCCTGTTCTCTCTCTTGTTCCTGTTTTCTCTTTTTTCCTGTTCTCTTGTTCCTGTTCTGTCTCTTGTTCCTGTTCCTGTTGTCTCTTGTAGAACCGTCTCAGAAATAAGTGGAGAGTCGCGGAGACAAAGCAAACAGAACTTTAATCAAGCCGGCTCGGAAGCCCCACGTCAGGAATAATTCCTTCAGTGAGACTTAATGTTTACAAACATGAGTACAACTTCATAGGAAAAATGACGTAACATCTTATGGCCGTTCATCCAATCAGAAGATACAGGTCCGGGTCCGTTTACGATCTGTCCTCCCGTGAAGAGGTGATGGATACAAAAAGCAGATGTCCGTCTTTGATGTGCACTAGGAAGACGCGATCCCATGGTCGTCATTTACCTAGTGTCAATCGCTCGTTAACAGAAACAATTTCTGCCTATCTTGAGAAACGATTAAGTCATAAACAAATTCACAGCAGACATCTGTAGGCTATTTCAGCACTGTGTGATCTTTCATTACTGACAGGAGATTCTAACAAACCAACCTTGTTCACCCTTTACTTGTGCTGCTAAATCTAATCTGCTCAGTCTGTATACAAAACTACTTCTAATGCTAGTATTCATATAAAACATTATATAATTATCACAAAACACTTTCTTCAACTTCCTATACAGAGTCTTCACTCTTGTTCTTGTTCCTGTTCTGTCTCTTGTTCCTGTTCTGTTTCCTTTTCCTATTTCGTCTCCTGTTCCTGTTCTGTCTCTTGTTCCTGTTCTGTCTCTTGTTCTTGTTGCTGTTCTGTCTCTTGTTCTTGTTCCTGTTCTGTCTCTTGTTCTTGTTCCTGTTCTGTCTCGTGTTCCTGTTCTCTCTCTTGTTCTTGTTCCTATTCTGTCTCTTGTTCCTGTTCTGTCTCGTGTTCTTGTTCCTGTTCTGTCTCGTGTTCCTGTTCTGTCTCTTGTTCTTGTTCCTGTTCTGTATCTTGTTCCTGTTTTCTGTTTTTTCCTGTTCTCTCTTGTTCCTGTTCTGTCTCTTGTTCTTGTTCCTGTTCTGTCTCTTGTTCCTGTTCTGTTTCCTTTTCCTATTTTGTCTCCTGTTCCTGTTCTATCTCTTGTTCCCATTCTGTCTCCTGTTTCTATTATTAATGAGTATGATTAAGTCCATTTCAATAACTAAAACTAATACATATCATACACATCTCTCTCTCCCTCTCTCCTCCAGCAGCAGTGGGCACCACGCTGCCCTGTCAGTACTGGGTGCCGCGGGTGAGGCTGGCGTTCTGTGCCGAGGACCCGCGCTGCTTTGCCCGGCGTGTGCGCTCAGCCCAGCAGGCCCGGGCCGCCACCGAGGCCCTGCTGCTCTACCAGCTGTCTGTGGACTGCATGCCCGTGGAAGGGGTGCCACCCCTGAGCGCCGACAGCCTGGGCAAACTCACACACTGGGCCCTGTCCACTCCTGGCCTCCGCAAACAGCTGTAAGACTCACAGCCAGACAGACACGCCTGTTTATCTTCCATTTATTTATGTACTTATCCTCTCTCTCCTCCCTCTCTCCTCTCTCCCTCTCTCCTCTCCCTCTCTCCAGGCTGCAGGCCTGTGTGGAGAGACTGGAGAGGGAGGTGTGCCTGGACTACCAGCGCACTATGAACCGGATGTGCTTTGACAGCGTGGTGAGAGCCAACCGGCTGGACTTCAGCTACATCACCCTGCCGGAGCCACAGCGGGAGAGGATGCCGGAGAAAGGTGGGGTGGAGAGAGAGAGAGAGAGAGACAGACACAGACAGACAGGTGTTATGTCTCATACATTTCTTTACACTCAGCTTTCTGTAAAAAATATCTAATCTTATATTATGAAACATATATTTGTTTAAGGAAAAGCAAGGAACTCATAGTCTGTCTTTATTCTCACTCTTCTCACCTGAGGTCAGGGCTCTGGGCTGGTAGCTGTGGGTTTGAGTCCCGGGGGGAATGCTGCTGTTGTGCCTGGGAGCAAAGTCTCTCTTGTCTGCTCTCTGGTCGAGGGGAATCCTCTCCGTCCAATTGGGAGCGCTGTGTACACAGTTTAAATCATCCCCTCGCTGTGCCTGTGCTAATGCTGATGTTGTTCTTGCTGGCGCTCCTGTCCGGTGCGCTGCCAGGCTGTGTGGACGTCCCGGCCTACCCGTTCTCTGAGATCCGCCAGGCCTTCTGCTTCCGCTCGCTGCTGACCAAGCCGGAGGTCATCCAGGCGCTGACCCGGGTGCGCGCCGAGTGCAACAAGGTGGCGGCCATGAGCCTGTTCCACTTCAACCTGAGCAAGAGCGTTCGGCTGGAGGAGTTTGAACTGACGCAGTCCCAGTGCGCCGCACAGGTACACAACACACACACACACACACACACACACACACACACACACACAGCTGTGCAGTCTCACCCCCGTCTCCCCCTGGCAGGTGCAGCTGTACCTGCGGGACTCGTGGGTGTCCACGCTGCGGGCGGCGGTGCGGGGCAGCCTGCGGGACATGGGCAAGGGCTGGTTCTGCTTGTCGGAGCGGCGCTGGGAGGTGTACCAGCTGTCCAAGCTGAGCCGGCTGATGGAGCGGCTGCGCTTCAGCCTGCAGGACTCGCTGCGCTTCCTGGTACAGGACTCGCTGGTCAGCTACACACAGCTGCTGCTGGACGCCTGCCACAGCACGCTGCGCTGCCCCCCCGGCCTGGTCTGGGGCCCCGACCTCATCAACAGCCCCTACAGGTGCGCACGGCTCTCTGAGTTTCGGCTCCCTTCTCTCTCCTCTCTGTCTCCATGTGTCTCCTCCTGTCTGTCCCCACGTGTCTCCTCCTATCTGTCTCCACTCTCTCTTTTTTTTTTGTCCTTCTTTCTTTATCTCTGTTGCTCGGTGATTGCACTGCTGTGTGCTGTGATGCAGTTTGCATTGTTGTATGATGTGTTGTACGGTGTGTAGTACAGTGTGTCGTACGGTGTGTCGTATGGTGTGTAGTACAGTGTGGTGTTTCCTGTCCCGTCCCCCAGGCCCAAGAGGAACCCCCTGTTCCTGGTGGACCTTGTCCTGGACCGCAGGGGCGTCCACTACAGCACCCCGCTGGAGAGCTTTGAGGCGGTTGCGGTGGCGCTGTTCGACAAGGGCATCCTGGCCACGCACAGTGTCCCCCGGCTGGAGAAGGTCAGGTTGCCGCCCGTCTCTCTCTCGCGCGGCTCCTCCTCTGTCCTGCTCCCTCCCTCCCTCTTACCACCTCCTCCCTTCCCCTCCTCAGTCCGTGCTGAAGGAGCTGTTCATCAGCGGGACGCCCCTGCTGGAGTCAGTGGGGCAGTGGGAGCCGGCGGTGTCTGAGCTGAGGGAGCGCGTGCGCCACGCCCTGCGCCAGGCCGTCTTGCCCCTGCGCGCCTACGCCCGCGAGTATGAGCGCCACCTGGAGCTGCACAACACTGACGTCGAGAGCTACCTCCAGTATGCCATGCCGTCTGTGCACGTCGGTGTCCGTGTGTCTGTGTGTCCATGCGCGTGTGTGTGTCCGTGTGTGTCTATGCTCATCTGTGCTTGTCTTTGTGTGTCTTTGTATAAATTGTTTGTGTGTGTATGTATGCATGCAAATTGTGTATATACACTGATCAGCCATAACATTATGACCACCTGCCTAATGTTGTGTAGGTCCCAAAACAGCCCTGACCCATCGAGGCATGGACTCCACTAGACCTCTGAAGGTGTGCTGTGGTATCTGGCACCAAGACGTAAGTTGCGAGGTGGGACCTCCACATCCCACAGATGCTTGATTGGATTGAGATCTGGGGAATTCAACACCTTGAACTCGTGATTCATCAGACCAGGCCACCTTCCTCCATTGCTCCGTGGTCCAGTTCTGATGCTCACGTGCCCATTGTAGGCGCTTTCGGCAGTGGACAGGGGTCAGCATGGGCACTTTGACTGGTCTGCGGCTACGCAGCCCCATACGCAACAAACTGCGATGCACTGTGTGTTCTGACACCTTTCTATCAGAACCTGCTTCTAACACATCAACTTTGAGGACGAAATGTTCACTTGCTGCCTAATATATTCCACCCACTGACAGGTGCCATGATAACAAGATTATCAGTGTTATTCACTTCACCTGTCAGTGCTCATAATGTTATGGCTGATCGGTGTATGTAAATGATGTGTGTGTATCTGTGTATGTTATTTTTATGTGTGTCTGTATCAATGCATGTCCCGCTCATCCTCGGCTCCTCCCCCTCAGGCAGCACAGCCAATCGGAGCAGAGCCCCCAGGAGGTGCGGCGGGAGGTGGAGCAGCACCTGCAGGAGCAGCAGCGTGTGGACCTGTCCCTCCCCGGCTCCATCGTCATCGGACCCTTCCTGGTCAGTGTGGAGGCGGCGCGCCAGGGTCTGTCCAGGAAGCGCAGGGCCCTGGTGGACGCCGTGCTGGACCGGCTGGCCCGCAAACTGCGCCAACAAGTGGATGACGTGCGTATCCCCCCCGTCTCCTCTGTCCCCTTGCAGGCGCCACGTCCTCACCCCCAGGGGCCCGGTGCACGTTTTTATTAATTGGTTAATTGAAGTCTTGATTCAAAAAGGCAGGGTGGAGCAGTGGTATCGGGCGCGGGACAGTATGAACATGTGATGTCAAACGTGAATATACATTCGCTTCCTGTGCTGCTCTGAGCTGTGTGGTGCTGGGTTGTGTTGGGCTGGGCTGGGCTGCTCTGAGCTGTGCTGTGTGTCTGCAGGCCTGTGGGCAGTGCCGGGCCTTCAGCAAGAAGCTGTACGAGAAGCCCAGCAGCATCGAGGAGCTGGCAGAGCAGCGCGAATGGATGAAGCAGATCCCTGAGCAGCTGAAGGAACAGGAGGTACAGCAGCGACACTCTGACCCTGTGACACTGGCACTCTGACACTCTGACCCTCTGACACTGGCACGCTGACACTCTGACACCGACACTATGACGCTCTGGCACTGGCACTCTGACACTCTGATCCTCGGGCCCTCGCACTCCCTGGCACCGAGACTCTTTGTTGGGGGGGTTCTGACAGAGCAGTACCCATAGCACGCCGTGCTCAGAGCTCCCCCGCTCTCCCGCTGTCTGTCCTCCGCTCACACTGTCCTGCTCCCCCCTCTCTGCAGGAGCTGATAGCGAAGGCCATGGCCGATTACGAGCTGATGGACGAGTTCTGCTACAGCCTGTCCACTGAGGACTTCAATGCCAAGTGAGCACGCCCCCCCCACCCCGACCTCCTACCTCCTACCCCGCAGCCACGCCGGCTCCCTGCCCCGCCCCTCCGCTGTCCCCCATCCCGTCATCCCGCCGCTATATCATATGCATATTTTGCTATACAATTTATCACCAGGGGCACAATTTGTCTCCTCTGTGTCCTCTGTCCTCTGTGTCCATCCTTTGTCCTCTGTGTCCTCTGTCCTCTGTGTCCTCTGTCCTCTCTGTCCTCTGTCCTCTGTGTCCTGTGTGCAGATGGGCGGCGGTGGCCTGGCCCCATAAGGTTCTTGACCAGCTGGAGAGCACGGCCGCACAGCACGAGCAGGACGAGCAGCGCTTCCACCAGATCCAGCTCGTCGACCAGAACAACTTCCAGGAGCGGCTGGACACCCTGCAGGTGAGGGGGGGGCGGCACACTGGACACTTGACCCTTGCTGACCAGCGCCAACTGGCGTTGACCCACACTGACCCGCGCGGACGGGCTCCTGTCTGTGCAGATGCTGGTGGCTGGGTTCTCATCCTACACGGATGTGGGGCGCGCCCACGAGGTCGCCAACGAAGTCCGGCGCGTCGCCAAGCAGCTGAAGGAGTCGCAGCAGATGGCGCAGGTCTACAACGCCCGCGAGAGGCTGTTCGGCATGCCCGTCACCAACGTGAGCCCCCCGTGGTCGGACCCCCTTCCGCTCTCTCTGTCATCCGCACGCACTTCACACAAACATTACGCCATTTCAAATTGAAGCCTGCCTGTCCCTTTGACATTGTGTCCCTCTCTGTCCCTGCGGTTTCCCCCCGGTGTGTCCCCCGTGTACCCCACAGTACGACAAGCTGCAGAAGCTGGTGCGGGACTTCCAGCCGTTCCGGGAGCTGTGGACCACCGTGTCGGACTGGCTGCGCTGGCAGGAGAGCTGGCTGCAGGACCCACTGAGCTCCATCGACGCCGAGCAGCTGGAGAAGAACGTCAACGAGGCCTTCAAGACCATTCACAAGTGCGTCAAGCAGTTCAAGGATATCCCTGGTGAGTGCCAGTGCAGCCTAAGAGGCGGGAGGGGGTGACACCGAGCCCCGAGACAGGGTCAGAGGGGGAGAACACAGCCCGGTGAGTCGGTTGTCGGACTCCCTCTCCCTCTCCCTCTCTGACCCCTTCCTCTCTCCCGCATCTCGGGGCGCAGCCTGCCAGGCCGTGGCGCTGGACATCCGCGGGAAGATCGAGGAGTTCCGGCCGCACGTCCCGCTGATCCAGGGCCTGCGGAACCCGGGCATGCGCAGCCGGCATTGGGACCTGCTGTCGGAGCGCCTGCAGATGAACGTGAAGCCCAAGGCCAGCCTGACCTTCACCCGCTGCCTGGAGCTGCGGCTGCAGGACCACGTGCAGGAGATTGCCATGGTGGCCGAGGTGGCGGGCAAAGAATACGCCATCGAGCAGGTGCGGCCCTCTCTCGCCCCGATTATCATCATAACTGTCACCGATTGTACAATACATGCCCTTGGAACAAACTGAACCCTTCTCCCCCTCTTCCTCCCTCAGGCCCTGGACAAGATGCAGCTGGAGTGGGAGTCCGTGCTGTTCGAGGTGCTGCCCTACAAGGACACGGGCACCTACATCCTGAAGAACCCGGACGAGGCAGCACAGCTGCTGGACGACCACATTGTCATGACCCAGAGCATGTCCTTCTCGCCCTACAAGAAGGCCTTCGAGGAGCGAATCAGCACCTGGGAGAGCAAGCTGCGCATGACCCAGGTCCGCACCCCACCCTCTCGTTGCAGGATCTCCACACACACTGCTGTGTGTCACTGTGCTGTGCTGTGCTGTGCTGTGCCACACTGTGTGTCACTGTGCTGTGCTGTGTGTTAGTGTGCTGTACTGTGTGTCAGTGTGCTGTACTGTGTGTCAGTGTGCTGTGTTGTGTGTTAGTGTGCTGTGCTGTGCCACACTGTGTGTCAGTGTGCTGTGTTGTGCTGTGTGTCACTGTACTGTACTGTGTGTCAGTGTACTGTACTGTACTGTGCTGTGCTGACTCCGTACTTTGGTACTCTGTGCTGTGCTGTGGTACTCTGTGTCAATGTGCTGTACTGTGGGGCTCTGCAGGACGTGCTGGAGGAGTGGCTGGCGTGCCAGCGGTCCTGGCTGTACCTGGAGCCCATCTTCAGCTCCGAGGACATCAACCTGCAGCTCCCAGTGGAGGGCAAGAGGTACCAGACCATGGAGCGCACCTGGCGCAAGGTCATGAAGAATGCCAACGACAACAAGCAGGTACGCCCCCCCACCGCTGTCTTCACTGTCGGACGCGTGACCTGCCACACGTGTGACCCGCCACACAGGGAGTCAGGAAGCGGTTTTGACTCCTCACGCCCCTCCGCTCAGTTCGATCTGTCCGCCCGCTGTGCTGCAGGTGATGGCACTGTGCCCGGACGCCCGCCTGCTGGAGAGCCTGAGGGAGTGCAACAAGCTGCTGGAGCTGGTGCAGAAGGGCCTGAGCGAGTACCTGGAGACCAAGAGAGGGGCCTTCCCCAGGTGAGGCCTCAGCAGCCAGTCCAACGATCAGCTCAACTGGGTCTAGCGCCCAACACATTTTGCAACAAATTGGCCACAGAGCACTCTGCCTGTCTAACCCTGCGATGCCAGGCGCACAGCCCGGGCGCAGAGACGCGTGATGCATTTCCTGTCACCTTCAGGTTCTACTTCCTGTCGGACGACGAGCTGCTGGAGATCCTGTCGCAGACCAAGGACCCTACAGCCGTGCAGCCGCACCTGCGCAAGTGCTTCGAGAACATCGCCCGGGTACCGCGCCTCCCCTGCTCCTCTCCCTCCCTCTCTCTATCTTTCTTGTCCCCCCCCCAGTCCCGGTCTGATTTCCTATCTCCCCCTCTGACCTGCGCAGCTGCAGTTCCAGCCTGACCTGATGATAACCCACATGTACTCGGGGGAGGGGGAGGAGGTGCGCCTGTGTGCCCCGGTCCAGCCCTTGGGCAGCGTGGAGGACTGGCTGCTGGAGGTGGAGCGCGCCATGAAGGCCAGCGTGAGGGACCACATCGACTGGGCCCTGCGCCAGTACCCTCAGGTCAGCAGCTCCGCCCACCCCGCCCCGCGACACGCTGGAGCATGTGTCTCTGATCCTCTTCCCCCTCTTGTCCCCCACAGATGCCGCGGGCGGAGTGGGTGCTGTGCTGGCCGGGCCAGGTGGTCATCGCCGGCTGCCAGACCTTCTGGACGGCAGAGGTGTCACAGTCTCTGGACAGAGGGGACCTGGGGGACAGGCTGTACCCCCAGCTGCAGGCCCAGGTACCACCGAGCTCCCAGGCTGTCCTGCTCGTGTGATGTTTACTTGTAAATATAGAGTTATATTTTCATACACTCAGTGCCAGTCAGTGGCCTGTGTGTCAGTGTGAGAGTGTCAGCCAGTGCCAGAGTGTCAGTGTGCTGTTCTCGTGCAGCTGGGTGAGCTGGTGGCGCTGGTCCGTGGGCCGCTGTCCCGCATGCAGCGCTCTGTCCTGTCGGCGCTCATCGTCATTGAGGTCCACTCGAAGGATGTGGCGGCGCGACTGCTGGAGGAGGGCGTGAACAGCGTGTCCGACTTCGAGTGGATCAGCCAGCTCAGGTCACCACGTCTGCCTGTCTGTCTCCCTCTCTCTCTCTGCCTGCCTGCCTGTCTATCTCTCTCTCTCTGTCTGTCTGCTTGCCTGTCTGTCTGTGTCTCTCTCTCTCTTTCTCTCTCTGTCTGTCTGTCTGTCTGTCTGTCTGCCTGCCTGACTGTCTGTCTGTCCAAAGTCCAAAGTCAGATAACGAATTTTCACTTAATTAATTGCCTCCCATAGGCCCCCATTGACATAATTAATTTTTCTTGCCTAATGAATTGCTTACAAAATCACAGTATCAGCCAATCAGAGCACTCCTAACCCTTTGGGTCGTATGTCCTTTGAACTTGAATTAGCGAGCCTGTGCAGTTCCAGGTGAGGCTATACCGTTACCTGCCGAGCTCTGGGGGTGTCTCTCGACATGCATTTCCCAAATTCACATCAATGCATTTTGCACATATCGGAGGTTTTGGGGGTCCCCTGTGCTCAGTGTGTGCAGCTGCTCATCCGCGAGGTTGTGGGGTTGCAGGTACTACTGGGACAGGGATGACCTGTACATCCGCGCCGTCAACGCCGAGTTCCTGTATGGGTACGAGTACCTGGGCAACACCGGCCGCCTGGTCATCACGCCGCTGACCGACAGGTACAGCCCGCCCGTACTCCTGCCAGACACACGGGGGGGAAGGGGGACCACGCGTGGAGATCAGTGCTTAAGGATCAGCTCGGCGACCTCTACACAGGTGCTACCTGACGCTGACGGGGGCGCTACACCTCAAATTCGGGGGGGCGCCGGCCGGCCCCGCGGGGACGGGCAAGACGGAGACCACCAAGGACCTGGGCAAAGCTCTGGCCATCCAGACCGTCGTCTTCAACTGCTCTGACCAGCTGGACTTCATGGCCATGGGCAAGTTCCTGAAAGGCCTGGCCAGGTGAGACAGACAGAGACAGACAGAGACAGACAGAGACACACAGAGACACACACAGACACACACACACACACACACACAGAGACACACACAGACGCACACAGACACACCTACACACGCAGAGACAGACCCACACATGCACAAACTGATGCACAGACACAGAGACAGGCCCACACACAGTGACAGACAGAGACAGACACACAGAGACAGACACAGAGACACACAGAGACAGAGACACACCACACTCACAGAGACAGACCGACACACACACACACACAGACAGACTGTGCCATGCTGTGTGTCACTGTGCCGCGCCACATCCTGACGTACTGTGCCGTGTGGCCGCAGCTCCGGGGCCTGGGCCTGTTTTGACGAGTTTAACCGCATTGACGTGGAGGTGCTGTCCGTGGTGGCCCAGCAGATCACCACCATTCAGAAAGCGCAGCAGCAGAGGGTGAGACCTCCACAACCACAACTGTCAGTCAAAAGTGAAAACACACTTCACACACACACTCACACTCACACACACAGACACACACAGACTCACACTCACAAGTGTGTGTCTCTGTGTGCAGGCGGAGAGGTTTGTGTTCGAGGGTGCCGAGATCCCTCTGGTCCCGTCCTGTGCCGTGTTCATCACCATGAACCCAGGCTACGCCGGCCGCACCGAGCTGCCCGACAACCTGAAGGTAACGCTGCTCATCCACCGACCAATTGCACTGCTCCCCCGGCCTATTGACTGTGTCATTGACTGTGTGTGTGTGTCGCAGGCGCTGTTCCGACCCGTGGCCATGATGGTGCCAGACTACGCCATGATCGCCGAGATCTCACTCTACTCCTTCGGCTTCAGCGACGCCAAGCTGCTGTCCAAGAAGATCACCTCCACCTTCAAGCTCTCCTCCGAGCAGCTCAGCTCCCAGGTCGGCAGCCTGGCCACGTGCTCCTCTACGCGGTGGGGGGTTGGGGGAGTCTGGGGACAAGAGACCACAGCCACGGCGCAGCAGTGGGCAGATGTCCCAGGGTCCTTGGGGAGACTGCTGGGGGGAACACCGACCGTTAGAGTGCAAACGCACGATCCACGCGACCTCTGATGACCTCTCCGGGGCAGGGTGGGACACAGAGAGGTCTGTCCCGTACAGACCTCACCCTGCCCCGGAGAGGTCATCAGAGGTCGTGTGGATCGTGCGTTTGCACTCTAACGGTGGCCGGGGGAGCAGTGCGATCTGAGCAGCTTCACATCCTGACGCAGTCTTGTCTTGTCTCTGTGCGTGTGTGTGTGTGTCTGTGTGTGCGTGTGTGTCTGTGTGTCTGTGTGTCTGTGCGTGTGTGTGTGGCAGGATCACTATGACTTCGGCATGAGGGCAGTGAAGACGGTGATCTCCGCCGCCGGGAACCTGAAGCGCGAGAACCCGGCGATGAACGAGGTGACCGCGCGTGACCCCACTCTGCCTGTTCTGTGTCAACCCTGTGCCGTGACCACGTGTCTGAATAACTGCGCTGCCCCCTGCAGGAGCTCATCTGCTTGCGCGCAATCCGTGACGTCAACGTGCCCAAGTTCCTGCAGGACGACCTGAAGCTCTTCAACGGCATCGTGTCCGACCTCTTCCCCACCATCCGCGAGGAGCCCATCGACTACGGCAGCCTGGAGCGCTCAATCCGCAGCGTCTGCACCCAGAAGTGCCTGAAGGACGTGGATGGTGAGCCAGGGGGCTTGCGGTTGATGTTGATGGGGAGTGGTGCTGAGGACAGAGGAGATGGGCGCATCGCAGGAGAGCATCCTACTGCCTTCCTTCGATCTTTTCTTTCTTTCTCTTGTTCTTTTCGTGCTTCAGCCTGTTTGTTCATGGTCTGGACTGGCCCAATAGAACAGCTGGCCCAGCCTGCAGCTCTTACCGTCTCAGTTTATAACGAACCTCTTCAGAGCTGTGCCAACACACTGTGCATGTGTGTGTGTGAGTGCAACTCAGGCCTGTGTGTGTGTGAGTGTGAGAGTGTGAGTGTGAGTGTGAGTGTGAGTGTGAATGTGAATGTGAATGTGAGTGTGAGTGTGCGTGTGCGTGTGCGTGTGTTTGTGTCTGTGCGTTCCCCAGCTGTGCGGTGAGCGCTGTCCTCTGTCCTGCAGACTACATCACCAAGTGCATCCAGCTGTACGAGACCACGGTGGTGCGGCACGGGCTCATGCTGGTGGGGCCGTCGGGGTCCGGCAAGACCAAGGTCAGTCCCCCGCCCCCTGCCGCAGAGCAATTTCTATGTCACTAGCCAAGTATAATGATGATGATGAGGAGGAAAATAATTAAACTAATAATGGTAATAATAAGAGTGATAATGATAATAAGGATAATAATAAATGTTCTTTATTGTTATTTATTCTATACTTATTATTGCACTTTCTGTCACCTTACTGCTGGGCCTTCTGCTCTGACATCACTGCTGCTCTGATGTCACTGCTGCTCTGACAACACTGCTGCTCTGAGGTCACTGCAGCTCTGAGGTCACTGCTACTCTGACAGCACTGCTGCGCTGATGTCACTGCTGCTCTGAGGTCACTGCTGCTCTGACAACACTGCTGCTCTGACAACACTGCTGCTCTGACAACACTGCTGCTCTGATGTCACTGCTGCTCTGACAACACTGCTGCTCTGACAACACTGCTGCTCTGAGGTCACTGCAGCTCTGAGGTCACTGCTACTCTGACAGCACTGCTGCGCTGATGTCACTGCTGCTCTGAGGTCACTGCTGCTCTGACAACACTGCTGCTCTGACAACACTGCTGCTCTGACAACACTGCTGCTCTGATGTCACTGCTGCTCTGACAACACTGCTGCTCTGACAACACTGCTGCTCTGAGGTCACTGCAGCTCTGAGGTCACTGCTACTCTGACAGCACTGCTGCGCTGATGTCACTGCTGCTCTGAGGTCACTGCTGCTCTGAGGTCACTGCAGCTCTGAGGTCACTGCTACTCTGACAGCACTGCTGCGCTGATGTCACTGCTGCACTGATGTCACTGCTGCTCTGAGGTCACTGCTGCTCTGACAACACTGCTGCTCTGATGTCACTGCTGCTCTGAGGTCACTGCAGCTCTGAGGTCACTGCTACTCTGACAGCACTACTGCTCTGATGTCACTGCTGCTCTGAGGTCACTGCTGCTCTGACAACACTGCTGTGCTGATGTCACTGCTGCTCTGAGGTCATAGCTGCTCTGACAACACAGCTACTCTGAGGTCACTGCAGCTCTGAGGTCACTGCTACTCTGACAGCACTGCTGCGCTGATGTCACTGCTGCTCTGAGGTCACTGCTGCTCTGAGGTCACTGCAGCTCTGAGGTCACTGCTACTCTGACAGCACTGCTGCGCTGATGTCACTGCTGCACTGATGTCACTGCTGCTCTGAGGTCACTGCTGCTCTGACAACACTGCTGCTCTGATGTCACTGCTGCTCTGAGGTCACTGCAGCTCTGAGGTCACTGCTACTCTGACAGCACTACTGCTCTGATGTCACTGCTGCTCTGAGGTCACTGCTGCTCTGACAACACTGCTGTGCTGATGTCACTGCTGCTCTGAGGTCATAGCTGCTCTGACAACACAGCTACTCTGAGGTCACTGGGTTTCCGTTCACACTAATGAGGATTTGCATTGTATACTGTATTTATTGTGCAGTTACTGTAATGGGGAATATGCTTTGAGATGAGTGTATGTTTGTGAGAGCTGTAAGTCACATGCCCTGGGCGAGGGCATCTGCTCATGAACACAGTGACAATTCCCACCCCGCCTCCCCTGCAGTGCTACGAGGTGCTGGCGGCGGCCCTGACGGCGCTGAAGGGCCAGGCCTCAGTCAGCGGGGGGGAATATGAGGCCGTTCAGACCTACGTCCTCAACCCCAAGTCCATCACCATGGGCCAGCTGTACGGGGAGTTCGACCTGCTCACTCACGAGTGGTGAGGACAACACACACACACACATGCACATATGCACACATGCACGCGCACAGGTACACAAACTCACTCACACTCCTTCTCCCTCTCTCCCTCCCTCTACCTCTTTTCCTCACTCTCTCTCTCTCTCTCTCTCTCTCTCTCTCTCTCCTTCACTCTCTCCTGCTCCCTCTTCCCCTCTCCCGCTCCCCCTTGCTCTGCAGGACGGACGGTATCCTGTCCTCTCTGATCCGGGGGGGGGCATCGGCCACAGACCAGGACAAGAAGTGGTACATGTTCGACGGGCCGGTGGATGCTGTGTGGATTGAGAACATGAACACAGTGTTGGACGACAACAAGAAGCTGTGTCTGAGCTCCGGGGAGATCATCAAGCTGTCTGACGTAATTACACCCCCCACCCTCCACACAGGATGCACTGGGTTTGTCAGACACACTGGGGTTTGTCACACTGAGGTTCAGTGCGCCCTACAAGTCCCATTAGGCTGCTGTGGTTGGTGTTGACCCCCCTGTTCCTCAGCATGAACACCCATCCCATTCAGTCAAACTCACCTGTGAACTCCACGTCCAAGACTGACTGACAATGTATCTCTCTCTCCGTGTCTCTCCCTGTCTCTCTGTGTCTCTCTGTGTATCTCTGTATCTCTCTGCTTGTTTCTATCCATCTCTGTGTCTCTCTATGCCTCTCTGTGTCTCTGTCTCTGTGTCTCTCTGTGTCTCTCTGCGTGTCTCTGCATGTCTCTGTGTGCCTCTGCATGTCTCTCTGCGTGTGTCTCTGTGTCTCTGTGTCTCTCTGCTTGTCTCTGTCTCTGTGTATCTCTGTATCTCTCTGCTTGTTTCTATCCATCTCTGTCTCTCTGTCTCTCTCTGTCTCTGTGTGTCTCTGTCTCTCTCTCTCTCTCTGCATCTCTCTGTATCTCTGTGTGTCTCTCTGTGTCTCTCTCTCTGTGTCTCTGCTTGTCTCTCTGCGTGTCTCTCTGTGTGTCTCTGTGTGTATCTCTCTGTGTCTTTCTGTGTGTCTCTGCGGTGTCCAGGTGATGACGATGATGTTTGAGGTGCAGGACCTGGCGGTGGCGTCTCCGGCGACGGTGTCCCGCTGTGGGATGGTGTACCTGGAGCCCAGCATCCTGGGCCTGAGCCCCTTCACAGAGTGCTGGCTGCGCACGCTGCCCACCCCCATACAGCCCCACACCCCCGAGCTCACTCGCCTCTTCAACAGCTTCCTACAGGTACCCCCCCCCATTTACACATGAGCAGAAACAGCAGCCCTGAACCCCCTCCTCCGTCACTGGACAGTGTTGATAGACTGGCGAGTGGCTTCACGGCATTGGGGAGGTGCTGTTAATGGTGGTGCGCTGCTGCTCAAAGCCAACGGTTTCAAACTTGTGTGGAGTTCTGCAAGCGGGCCTTGTGTGTAACTGGCACGCCGTGGGGGGGGGTGTCACAACACAGGGCCTGTCACAGCAAGGGGCTCAGGACTAACTGTGTCTGTGTGTGTGTGTCTGTGTTTCTGTGTTTCTGTGTGTGTCTGTGTATGTGTCTGTGTATGTGTCTGTGTGTCTGTGTTTCTGTGTTTCTGTGTGTCTGTGTATGTGTCTGTGTATGTGTCTGTGTGTCTGTGTATCTGTGTGTCTCAGGACTCCATCACCTTTGTGCGTCAGTCTGTGAGGGAAGTCATCGCCTCCATGGACAGCAACCTGACCTGCAGCCTGCTGAGACTTCTGGACTGCTTCTTCCAGCCCTTCATCCCCAGAGAGGTGAGACACTCAGAGCAGCCCACCCCACCTGCAGCCCACAGCCCGCCCTACAATCTCTCCACAGCCCACCTCCCACGCCTCTGCCCACCCCCACCCCACAGCCATTCCGCAGGCCACCCTGTGGACTGACCCCTGGCCAGGCATACAGAGCTGTAGACACAAAGCCTCTTGTCCTCGGGGTCAGGCTTGTCCTAAGGCCCTGTCCTCACGTGTGCGTGTTTCCGTCCCCAGGGAGACAGGCCACCCCCCCCGGAGACGCTGTCCCGCCTGGGGGAGCTGGTGGAGCCCTGGTTCATCTTTGCGCTGGTGTGGAGCGTGGGGGCCACGGGCGATGCCGACAGCTGCCAGCGCTTCAGCACCTGGCTCAGAGACAAGATGGCCGCCGAGAAGGTAGGCTGGCGGGGACTGGATTCAGTCAAATTCATTTAATTATCTTCATCAGTTAATAATAATAATAACAATAACCCTTACATCCTTTCAAGACCCTTTAAGTGTGGTGGCCCCGGCGTTGTGTGTCTGCCCTGACATTGTCCCTCTGTCCTGCAGGTGCGGCTGTGCTTCCCCGAGGGCGGCCTGGTCTACGATTACAGGCTGGACGACGGCGGGGTCAGCAGCCTGGCGGAGGACGAGGAGGAGGACAGACAGAGAGAGGTGAGTCCTGGAGGCCACGCCCCCTTGCACCCCCCGCACACACAGCCCGTCTCCGCAGGGCGCTACAAGCTGCCCGCTCCCGTAGAGACGTCTGGAGCTCCATGCTGGGCTACTCTGTGTGTGTGTGTGTGTGTGTGTGTGTGTGTGTATGTGTTCATGGCGTGTGTGTGTGTTCATGGCATGTGTGTGTGTGTGTGTGTTGTGTTCAGGTACGCTGGGTGAACTGGATGGACTCCTCCCAGACGGTAGTCATCACACCGGAGACCAGCTACTCTGACATCATCGTCCCCACCCCTGACACCGTGCGCATGTGCTACCTGCTGGACATGCTGCTCTCCAACAAGAAGCCTGTGAGCCAGACGCCCTCAGGACACTCCCACTTACACACTGACACACACTGAGACACTGACACACACCCACTGACACACACTGAGACACTGACACTGACACACTGACACACACTGAGACACTGACACTGACAAATACACACAGTACAACCTAGCTCTCCAACTGCTACAGACAAATCCAAAATGACACCCTACTCCGTGTTTATGTGTGTGCGTGTGCGTGTGTGTGCGCAGGTGCTGTGCGTGGGCCCCACAGGCACAGGGAAGACCATGACTGTGTCGGACAAGCTGCTGAGGAACATGCCCCCCGAGTACATCACCCACTTCCTCATGTTCTCCGCTCGAACCTCCGCCAACCAGACCCAGGACTACATCGACAGCAAGCTGGACAAGAGGTGACGCACTGCCTGTCTCTGTCTCTTTGTCTGCCTGTGTGTCTGCCTGTGTCTCTGCATGTCTGTCTACCTGTCTGTAGCAACTCGTGCAGTACATGGCTGCCCAGTGCTGTAACAGGATATTAGTGGTAGTGTGATAAAAGAGTGGCTCAGTAAACAGGAAGGAGGTACAATACAAACAATAAAACAATTAACAAGGGAAATGCAGATGGCTCGTTATTGAAGCTGTAGGTACGAGCCAGATTGCAGCAGCGCATCTCTGACCCGTGTGCCGTGTGCCGTGTGCCGCAGGCGGAAGGGCGTGTTCGGGCCGCCGCTGGGGAAGTACTTCGTGTTCTTCATCGACGACCTGAACATGCCGGTGTTGGAGACGTATGGAGCCCAGCCCCCCATCGAGCTGCTGCGCCAGTGGATGGACCACCGCGGCTGGTACGACCGGCGGCAGATCGGTAAGGCGGAGCAGAGCGGTGTTGTTGTACCGTGTCATGTGTAAAAAGGCAAAACAAGTACCTGAGCTTCATTAAGGCAGTGCCGCCCTGCCGCGTGTCCACAGCCTGCTGATCGACCGCACAGCCGGGTCACAGAGGGCTGCGCAGGACGGCTGGTGTCTGTGTGACTGAATTGTCACCCACGCTCAATTTTGGTCTCTCTCTCTATCTCTGCCTGTCTCTTTCTATCTGTCTTTCCCTCTGTCTTCAGGCACTTTCAAGCTGCTGGTGGACCTGAACTTTGTGTGCGCGCTGGGCCCCCCTGGGGGCGGCCGCAACCCTGTGACCTCCCGCTTCACCCGCCACTTCAACTACCTGTCCTTCACTGAGCTGGACCACGCCAGCAAGAGGAAGATCTTCACCACCATCCTGGGCAGCTGGACGGGTGAGGCCAGGGGGCACTGGGGGACGGGGGGGTGAAGTGTGGCAGGGGAAATGTGAAAGTGTGGCGAAGAAGTGTAATGTTCTGCAATGGCCAAGTCAATCACCTGACCTGAATCCCATTGAGCAGCATTTCACTTGCTGAGGGTAAAACTGAAGGCAAAACACCCCAAGAACAAACAGGAACTAAAGACACTGCAGTGCAGGCCTGGCAGAGCATCACCAGGGAAGAAACCCAGCATCTGCTGATGTCTATGGGTTCAGACTTCAGGCAGTCATTGACTGAAAAGGATTAAAATGTTAGTTAAAACATAGTTAGTTAAAATGAGAAATAAATTAATAAAAACACACATGATGGTGTTTTTTTTAAATGAATATACAGTATATATATTTACTGAAAACAAAGATGCAAAAACTAAAAAAATACAAATTTACGTAAATATTTTGTGGAAGATTCTTTCAAACGTGTTAATGCATCTTTAGAAACTGTATCGATTTCCCTTTTCTTTATATATAAAACATTGTCAAGTAATCTGCAATTTATTAGAGACAGGCTTTTGTTTACATGATTAAATAAATCGACCCGGCGACTATTGGAGACTGGCTGCTCTTTGAGACCCGGCGAGTGTTGGAAGTTTTGCGGTGTATGTATTTCCTATGTTGTTTAAATATTGTTATGTTGTTTGTTATAATTTGTATAATGCTTTGGCAATACTAATGTATACTTATTATGCAAATAAAGCAAATTGAATATAATTTAATTGAGAGACAGACAGAGAGCAGCACTCTTCTTGGATTGGGTTGGGTGATTGGGTTTAAATCGAGAGATGTATTGAGGGCAAGTCATGTGAAATTGTGAAAAATGGCCCAATGCTGTAGTGCTGTGCTGTACTGTGCTGTGCTGTGTGTGAAGGAGTGATGGCCCTATGCTATGCTGTACTCCAGAGCCCGTGCCGGAGATCCAGCCCCTGGTCGAGCCGCTGGTTGACGCTACCATCCGCGTCTATGCCACCATCACCACCCAGCTGCTGCCCACACCCGCCAAGTCCCACTACACCTTCAACCTGCGCGACCTGTCCAAGGTCTTCCAGGGCATGCTGATGGCCGAGCCCTCCAAGACAGGGGTAGGGAGACCCCAACACCACTGTGCACTGTTAACATGGGTTGTGTTCACTGTAAACATGGACTGAGCACCGTAAACATGTGTTGAGCATTGTAAACATGGGCTGAGCACAGTAAACATGGGGTGTGTTCACTGTTACATTGACTGTACACTGTAAACATGGACTGTACACTGAGTTAGACAGTCAGTCCCCCTCTCAGGTAGTGCTAATGCACTGTAGTGCGTAGCATGATTGTCAGTCACTCAGTGTTAGTGGATTGTATTGTCCAGTGTGCTGGTTAGTTCCGCGTACTGTAGAGCTCAGTGTGAGGGTCAGTGTGTGTATCAGTGTGGTCAGTGTGTGTGTTGGTGTGGTGGTCAGTGTGTGTATCAGTGTGGTCAGTGTGTGTGTTGGTGTGGTGGTCAGTGTGGTCAGTGTGTATGTTGGTGTGGTGGTCAGTGTGTGTATCAGTGTGGTCAGTGTGTGTGTTGGTGTGGTGGTCAGTGTGGTCAGTGTGTGTGTTGGTGTGGTGGTCAGTGTGTGTATCAGTGTTGTAAGTGTGTGTGTTGGTGTGGTGGTCAGTGTGTGTATCAGTGTGGTCAGTGTGTGTGTTGGTGTGGTGGTCAGTGTGGTCAGTGTGTGTGTTGGTGTGGTGGTCAGTGTGTGTATCAGTGTGGTCAGTGTGTGTGTTGGTGTGGTGGTCAGTGTGGTCAGTGTGTGTGTTGGTGTGGTGGTCAGTATCTGTATCAGTGTGTGTTGGTGTAGTGGTCTGTGTGGTCAGTGTGCTGTTTCTGCAGGACAAGCTGCTGTTGCTTCGTCTGTGGTACCACGAGAGTTGCCGCGTGTTCCAGGACCGGCTAGTCAGCGAAGACGACCGCAACTGGTTCGACCAGCTGATGAGGGAGCGCATGGAGGAGCTGGGCACCGGGTTCGAGGAGGTGCTGCCCAGCCAGCCCCTGCTGTACGGAGACTTCCTGGTGCCCGGCGCCGACAACAAGACCTACCAGCTCCTCGAGGACAAAGACAAGGTCAGCGCGCCCTCGCTGACCCACACTGCACTGCACGCTGTGTGTAGTGCTGTGCTGTATAGTGCTGTGTGCAGTGCATTGTAGTGCTGTGTGTAGTGCAGTGTAGTGCTGTGCTGTATAGTGCTGTGCTGTATAGTGCTGTGTGCAGTGTAGTGCTGTGCTGTATAGTGCTGTGCTGTAGTGCTGTGTTGTAGTGCTGTGCTGTAGTGCTGTGCTGTATAGTGCTGTGTGCAGTGTAGTGCTGTGCTGTATATTGCTGTGCTGTAGTGCTGTGCTGTATATTGCTGTGCTGTAGTGCTGTGCTGTATATTGCTGTGGTGTAGTGCTGTGGTGTAGTGCTGTGCTGTATATTGCTGTGCTGTAGTGCTGTGCTGTATATTGCTGTGCTGTAGTGCTGTGCTGTAGTGCTGTGCTGTATATTGCTGTGCTGTAGTGCTGTGCTGTATATTGCTGTGGTGTAGTGCTGTGCTGTAGTGCTGTGCTGTATATTGCTGTGCTGTAGTGCTGTGCTGTATATTGCTGTGCTGTAGTGCTGTGCTGTATATTGCTGTGGTGTAGTGCTGTGGTGTAGTGCTGTGCTGTATATTGCTGTGCTGTAGTGCTGTGCTGTATATTGCTGTGCTGTAGTGCTGTGCTGTAGTGCTGTGCTGTATATTGCTGTGCTGTAGTGCTGTGCTGTATATTGCTGTGGTGTAGTGCTGTGCTGTAGTGCTGTGCTGTATATTGCTGTGCTGTAGTGCTGTGCTGTATATTGCTGTGGTGTAGTGCTGTGCTGTATATTGCTGTGCTGTAGTGCTGTGCTGTAGTGCTGTGCTGTATATTGCTGTGGTGTAGTGCTGTGCTGTATAGTGCTGTGCTGTAGTGCTGTGCTGTAGTGCTGTGCTGTATATTGCTGTGGTGTAGTGCTGTGCTGCAGTGCTGTGCTGTATATTGCTGTGCTGTAGTGCTGTGCTGTATATTGCTGTGGTGTAGTGCTGTGGTGTAGTGCTGTGCTGTAGTGCTGTGCTGTATATTGCTGTGGTGTAGTGCTGTGCTGGGCCCTGATCCTGTGCTCTGGCACCTGCAGCTGGTACGGGTGATGGAGGAGTACCTGGATGACTACAACCAGGTCAGCACTAGCAGGATGAAGCTGGTTCTGTTCATGGACGCCATCCAGCACGTGTGTCGGATAAGCCGCATCCTGCGCCAGCCCCTGGGCAACGCTCTGCTGCTGGGCGTGGGTGGCAGCGGGCGCCAGTCCCTCACCAGGCTGGCCTCGCACATGTAAGAGGCACCGATAGACACACACACACAGACGCACATTTTCATACACACACACACACACAGACATGTACACACACAGGAACACACACATATACAAACACGGCTGCTTCTCACTGCAGCACCTCCTCCTGTCTCCCCACTCCAGGGCAGAGTTTGAATGCTTCCAGGTGGAGCTGTCCAAGAGTTACGGCACGGCAGAGTGGCGCGAGGACATCAAGGGCATCATGCTGCGGGCGGGGCTGCAGAACACACAGATCACCTTCCTGTTCGTCGACACGCAGGTCAGCACTCACCTGGACACAGGACACACCTGCTCATAGCTCAGCTGGGCAGCACACACCTGCCCACAACACGTCTAAAGGCATTTATCCAAAGACGCTCTGACATTCTCTGAGCAACTCCCGTCTTCCTTTGCTGATTTGATCTGTGTCTGTGTTTTGTCCCATGCGCGTACCCGCCTCAGATAAAGAACGAGTCGTTCCTGGAGGACATCAACAGTGTGCTGAACTCGGGCGACGTGCCCAACCTGTACTCCGCGGACGAGCAAGACCGCATCCTGACCGCCATGCGGCCCGTGGTGCAGGACCTGGGCCAGCCGCCCACCAAGTCCAACATGATGGCCGCCTACGTCAAGCGAGTGCGCAGCAACATCCACACCGTGCTGTGCATGAGGTGAGGCAGAGTGGAGTGAGCAGTGGTCTCTGTGTCACTCTGCATCACTCTGTATCACTCTGAGGTTCTCTGGGTCACCCTGAGTCTCTGTATCACTCTGTGTCTCTCTGTCTCACCCTACCTCAGTCTGTCTCTCTCTCTGTGTCTTTCTGTCTCACCCTACCTCAGTCTGTCTTTCTCTCTGTGTCTCTCTGTCTCACTCTGCCTCACTCTGTCTCTCTCTCTGTGTCTCTCTGTCTCACTCTGCCTCACTCTGTCTCTCTCTGTGTCTCTCTGTCTGCCTCTGTCTCACTCTGTCTCACTCTGTATCTCTGTTTCTATGTCTCTCTGTCTGCCTCTGCCCCACTCTGTGTCTCTCTGTCTCACTCTGCCCCACTCTGTGTCTCTCTGTCTCTGTCTCACTCTGCCTCACTCTGTGTCTCTCTGTTTCTGTGTCTCTCTGTCCACTCTGCCTAACTCTGTGTCTCTCTGTCTCACTCTGCCTCACTCTGTGTCTCTCTGTTTCTGTGTCTCTCTGTCCACTCTGCCTAACTCTGTGTCTCTCTGTCTCACTCTGCCTCACTCTGTGTCTCTCTGTCTCTGTCTCACTCTGGCTCACTCTGCCTCACACCGCAGCCCTATTGGGGAGGTGTTCCGGGCGCGCCTGAGGCAGTTCCCCTCGCTGGTCACCTGCTGCACCATCGACTGGTTCAGCCCCTGGCCCCCCGAGGCCCTGCAGTCCGTCGCTGCCTCTGTCCTCAACGAGCTGCCCGAGCTGGAGGCCAGCCCCGCCGCCACACACGGCCTGGTGAGAGAGGGCAGGGAGGTGGAGGGAATTGTTGGGGAAGGGAGTGAGAGAGAGAGATTAGTTTATATCAAAAGGTAACCTGCCTAGTCTGTCTGGGGAGGGGCATCAGGGGAGGAGCATCAGGGGAGGTCTGCCCCACAGCAGTGTGGCAGTGAGCATGTGTGTGCCTGTCGCCCTGCCGCTCCTGCAGACCCTGATGTGTGTGGAGATGCACCAGATGGTGGCACACCGGTGTCTGCAGTACCTGGCCGAGCTCTCCCGGCACAACTACGTCACACCCAAGAGCTACCTGGAGCTGCTCAGCGTCTTCTCCAGCCTGATCGGGGCCAAGAAGCAGGAGCTGCACAGCGCGCGGCTGCGCATGAAGACCGGCCTGGACAAGGTGAGTACGCCGCCGGGCACAGGGGCGCCTCTGACCGCATGTGCCACCGGCAGCATGGGGAACAGCCGCAGTCTGGGTCCTTTACCCAGAATACCTCGCCTGATCGAAACTCACTGTTACCCAACAAGCCTAGCTCCATCCCTAACCTGTGTCCCCCTCGTCCCCACGTCCTCCGTCTCTCTGTCCCCCCGTGCAGTTGCTGCGCACGGCCGAGGACGTGGCGAAGATGCAGGAGGAGCTGGAGATGATGAGGCCCCTGCTGGAGGAGGCGGCCAGGGACACTGTGGTCACCATGGAGAAAATACAGGTACAGCACAACACCTGGAGAGGAACACAGACACAGACACACACACGCACACACACACACACACACGCAGACACACACACGCGCATGCACACACACGCGCGCACACACACACTCACACTCACACACAGACACAGACACGCAGACACACACAGACAAACACACTCACACACACACACGCACAGACACACACACACACAGACACATACACACACACAGACACACACACACACACAGACACACACAGGCAGGCTACCTGACAGACAGACAGACAGAAGGCAGAGTGAGATTCAGATGTGTGCCTGAGACACCGCTGACCAGAGGGAGACCGGGCTTGTCCAGGGTTGTGCGCTGGGCCTGCGGGATCAGGACCCTGGGCTGTGATGACCTTGAGTGTGTGCAAGCCTCTATATCCATGTGTGTTTTTATGTATATGTGTGCACCTGTGTGTGTGTGCACCTGTGTGTGAGTATGTGTGTACATGTTTACATGTGTGCCTGTGCGTGTGCAGGTGGACACGGCAGTGGCGGAGGAGACGCGCGTGGCGGTGCAGGCGGAGGAGGCGAAGGCGGGGCAGAAGGCCCTGGTGGCGCAGGCCATCGCCGACGACGCGCAGAAGGACCTGGACGAGGCGCTCCCTGCGCTGGACGCCGCGCTCGCCAGCCTCAAGTCTCTCAACAAGAACGACGTCATCGAGGTACAGGGGCAGGGGAGAGGGAAGAGGGAAGAGTGGGGACGGGAGGGCAGGGAGCCCCAGCGCCCCACTCTGCAGCAGGCTAGGCCAGCGTGCCCAGCAAGGCCCAGTTTCCTGTCTCTGTCCCTCCATACGGACAGCAGGGTCAGGGCTGGCTGCGCAGGATGGCAGAGCAACAACACGAATGCACAGTCAAGCTTCCATTGCTGACACACAGTTTGTCTGTGTGTGTCTGTGTGTCTATGTGTGTGTCTCTGTGTGTCTCTGTGTGTGTGTCCAGGTACGGGCCATGCAGAGGCCTCCTCATGGGGTGAGGCTGGTGATCGAGGCCGTGTGCATCATGAAGGGCATCAAGCCCAAGAAGGTGGCAGGAGAGAAGCCAGGCAGCAAGGTGGACGACTACTGGGAGCCGGGCAAGAGCCTCCTGCAGGAACCCATGCGCTTCCTGGAAGGCTTGTACAAGTTCGACAAGGTACAGAGAGAACAGAGGGGGAGTAAGAGACAGAGTTAGAGAAAAGAGAGAGAGAGAGAGAGAGAGAGAGAGAGAGGGAGGGAGGGAATGTGCACAGAGAGAAGGACAGAGACACACTTGCCCTGTAACTGCCCCATTACCCCCCACCCCCCGTTCAGGACAACATCCCCGACTCGGTGATCCGGCTGATCCAGCCCTACATCGACAACGAGGAGTTCCAGCCGGCCTCCATCGCCAAGGTGTCCACTGCCTGCACCTCCATCTGCCTGTGGGTGCGCGCCATGCACAAGTATCACTTCATCTCCCGGGGTGTGGAGCCCAAGCGGGTAGGAGAGCCGAGAGCTGAGCTGAGGGGGCACTGACAGCTGTTACACTGGCGTAGATAACTCGTAGTGACTTGCACTAAAGGACTCACCCTCTCTCCCTCCTCCCTCCCCCCTCCCTCTCTCCTCCCTCTCCCTGTCTCCCTCTCTCCATCTGTCTCCCTTTCTCTCTCTCCCTCTCCACTTCCCCTCTCTTCCTCTTTCCCTCCTTCTTCCTCCTCCCTCTCTCCCTCCTTCTCCCTCCTCCCTCTCTGCCTCTTGCTCCCTCCCTCTCTCTCCCTCCCTCTCCCCTTCCTCTCTCTCCCGGGGGGTGCGGTTCCCCAGCTGGCCCTGCAGGAGGCGCAGGCAGACCTGGCGGAGACACGGCGGGTGCTGGAGGAGGCCAAGGAGCGTCTGAGCACTGTGCAGGAGGGCATCGCCACGCTGCAGGCCCGCTACCGGGACTGCCTGGCCAAGAGGGACGAGCTGCAGGACAAGTGCCAGCAGTGCGAGCAGAGGCTGATCCGAGCTGACAAGGTCAGTAGCCTGTGCTGACTGTGCCCTACTGACTGTGCCCTGTGTTGATTGTGCCCTGTGCTGACTGTGCCCTGTGTTGACTGAGCAATGTGCCCTGTGTTGATTGTGCCCTGTGTTGATTGTGTCCTGGGCTGACTGTGCCCTGTGTTGACTGAGCAATGTGTCCTGTGCTGACTGTGCCCTGTGCTGACTGTGTCCTGTGCTGACTGTGCCCTGTGCTGTGTTGACTGTGCCCTGTGCTGACTGTGCCCTGTGTTGACTGAGCAATGTGCCCTGTGCTGACTGTGCCCTGTGCTGACTGTGTCCTGTGCTGACTGTGCCCTGTGCTGAATGTGCCCTGTGCTGTGTTGACTGTGTTCTGTGTTGCAGCTGATTACTGGTCTGGCGGATGAGAAGGTGCGCTGGCAGGAGACAGTGGCCAGTCTGGACTTCATGGTGGACAACGTGGCCGGAGATGTGCTGCTGGCCGCCGGATATGTGGCTTACCTGGGCCCTTTCACTGTGAGAGCCCCGCCACTGTGTCTGTGTCTGAGTGTGTCTCTGTGTCTGTGAGTGTGTGTCAGTGTGTCAGTGTGTGTGTCAGTGTGTCAGCGACTGATGCCCTGTCCCTGCAGGGGGAGTACCGGGCGGCCATGGCGGAGGAGTGGCTGCGGGGCTTCAGGGAGCTGGGGGTCCCCCACACCAGAGTGCCCAGCCTCATCAGCACCCTGGGGGACCCTGTCAAGATCCGCTCCTGGCAGGTCAGCCACACACTCTACACACACTCTCACCTTCACTGCCTGCACTGCAGACGAGCTGCTGTTTTTAATGACATGCTAGGAAGAACATCAGCTGAATTAGCTTGACAGTTGACAGTTTCTGTGTCTCTGTCTGCCTGTCTGCAGATCGCAGGTCTCCCGAATGACTCCCTGTCCGTGGAGAACGGGGTGATCGCTCAGTTCTCGCAGCGCTGGCCTCACTTCATCGACCCGCAGGGCCAGGCCAACAAGTGGATCAAGAACATGGTGAGAGCCACGCGACCCCCACACACACACCCCCGACAGGCTCCCCACACACACCCCCTCGACGGACTCCCCACGCACACCCCCCTGACAGGCTCCCCACACACAGACCCCCCCTCAGCTCACAGCTCCCCTCTCTGGTTGGGTCAGGAGAGGGACAGCGGGCTGGACGTGCTGAAGCTCAGCGATCGGGACTTCCTGCGCAGCCTGGAGAACGCCATCCGCTTTGGGAAGCCCTGCCTGCTGGAGAACGTGGGCGAGGAGCTGGACCCGGCGCTGGAGCCGGTGCTGCTGAGACAGGTACTGCACACTGGCACATTGACACACTGACACACTGACACACTGGCGCACACACTCACTCACACATTCACACTGTGCGTTATGTTGTGTGTTGGCAGACCTTCAGGCAGCAGGGCAGTGTGGTGCTGCGTCTGGGCGACACTGTGATCCCGTACCACCACGACTTCAAGATGTTCATCACCACCAAGCTGCCCAATCCGCACTACTCCCCCGAGGTCGCCAGCAAGGTCACTCTCATCAACTTCACCCTCTCCCCCAGGTACACGAGGCTCCAGGGCCGCAGGAAACCGCGTTTATTACTTACTAATGTGTGGGGCGCCGAGAGGGACTGCTGACCTGCTCTCTCTCCCTCTCTCTCTCTCTCTCTGTCTGTCCCTGTGTCCCACCTGTGTGTCCCCGTGTCCCCTCTGTGTCCATGCATCCCCTGCAGTGGGCTGGAGGACCAGCTGCTGGGCCGTGTAGTGGCGGAGGAGCGGCCGGACCTGGAAGACGCCAAGAACCAGCTGATCGTTAGCAACGCACGCATGAGGCAGGAGCTGCAGGACATCGAGGACCAGATCCTGCTGCGGCTCAGCTCGTCCCAGGGCAACCCCGTGGACGATGAGGAGCTCATCCGGGTGCTGGGGGCGTCCAAGGTCAAGGCCGCCGAGATCAAGGTGCGTCCCTGCGTGTCCCTGCCTGTGTCCCTCTGTGTCCCTGCATGTCCCTGCGTGTGTCCCTGACCGTACCCTGCGGAGTCGGCCGCTTTCTCGCTTTGCCCTACGGTCTCTGTCTCCGGGCCTGTATGTGTTTACTACCCGGAGTCCCAACAAATGCAGTCCCGTCAGTAACTGAGTGCCCGCTGTGCCGCTGACAGGCCAAGGTGACGGCGGCGGAAGAGACGGAGCGGGACATCGATGCCACGCGGCTGCAGTACGTGCCCGTGGCCGTGCGCACGCAGATCCTGTTCTTCTGCGTCTCCGACCTGGCCGCCGTGGACCCCATGTACCAGTACTCCCTGGAGTGGTTCCTCTGCATCTTCATGGCTGGCATTGCCAACTCCGAGAGAGCAGGTAGCCCCCCGTCCCACCCTGCCCACCCCCGAGTAAGTCGTTATGGTGTATTGATGAGCAGAGGCCCCTCCCAGGCTGTCACAGAGTATACACCATTTACAACACTGCGTCTGTGAAGAGCTACTTTACTGAGCTGCCTCTCTGTCTGTCTGTCTGTCTCTCTGTCTGCCTGTCTTCTGCACAGACACGGTGGACCAGAGGATCCTCAACATCAACGACTTCTTCACGTTCAGTCTGTACAGTAACGTGTGCCGCAGTCTGTTCGAGAAGCACAAGCTCATGTTCGCCTTCCTGCTGTGCGCTCGCATCATGATGAACGAGGGCAAGATCAACATGGTGAGAGACACGCTGCCCCCCGGCTGCCTAGCTGCCCAGGTGCCCGGCTGCCCGTCTGTGTCTCACTTTCTCTCCCTTGCTCTCTGGTCCCCAGGCGGAGTGGCGGTGCCTTCTGTCGGGGGGTGCAGTGCAGAGCGAGTGCCCTAACCCCGGGGCGGGCTGGCTATCCGAGCGCGCCTGGCAGGACGTGCTGGGCCTGGGTGCCCTGCCTCGCTTTGCTGGCTTCCCCCAGAGCTTCTCTGACAACCTGGAGGCGTTCCGCAAGATCTTCGACAGCACAGAGCCACACAGGTCTGCTGTCCTCACCTTTCCCTGGCTGTGCCGTGTGTACCCCGTGTGCTCTGTGCTGTGTTCTGTGTTCTGTGTTCTGTGTTCTGTGTTCTGTGTCCTGTGCTCTGTGTTCTGTGCTCTGTGCTCTCTATTCTGTGTTCTATGTGCTCTGTGCTCTGTGTGCTGTGTGCGCTCTGTGCTCAGTGCTCTGTGCTCTGTGCTCTGTGCTCTCTATTCTGTGCTCTGTGCGCTCTGTGCTCAGTGCTCTGTGCTCTGTGCTCTGTGCTCTGTGCTCTCTATTCTGTGTTCTATGTGCTCTGTGCTCTGTGTGCACTCTGTGCTCTGTGCTCTCTATTCTGTGTTCTATGTGCTCTGTGCTCTGTGTGCTGTGTGCGCTCTGTGCTATGTGCTCAGTGCTCTGTGCTCTGTGCTCTGTGCTCTCTATTCTGTGTTCTATGTGCTCTGTGCTCTGTGCTCTGTGTGCTGTGTGTGCTCTGTGCTCTGTGCTCAGTGCTCTGTCCTCTGTGCTCTGTCCTCTGTGCTCAGTGCTCTGTCCTCTGTGCTCTGTCCTCTGTGCTCTGTGCTCTGTGCTCTGTGCTCAGTGCTCTGTGCTGTGTTGTCCCTTCAGGGAGCCGCTGCCGGGTCAGTGGGAATCCCAGCTGGACTCCTTCCAGAAGCTGCTGGTGCTGCGCTGCCTGCGTGCCGACTGCCTGACCCCCGGCCTGCAGGACTTCCTGTGTGTGCAGCTCGGCCAGCGCTTCATCGAGCCGCAGGTACAGGCCACCCCCCCGCCCCATGGTGGCGACACCCGCAAGCTCTGAGTGGCCAGATCGATTGGGTTTATTCACTGCTAACATTCCTCCTCCTCCCCCTCTCCTCCTGTCCTCCAGACGGCCGACCTGTCTGCGGTGTTCAGGGACTCGTCCCCGGCCACGCCCCTGATCTTCGTGCTGTCCCCCGGCACCGACCCCGCCGCCGACCTGTACAAATTCGCTGAAGCCATGAAGTTCTCCAAGAAGCTGAACGCCATCTCCCTGGGGCAGGGGCAGGTGAGGGGCAGGGTGCTGTGACTGGGGCAGGGGCAGGTGAGGGGCAGGGGGCTGTGACTGGGGCAGGGACAGGTGAGGGGCAGGGGGCTGTGACTGGGGCAGGGGCAGGTGAGGGGCAGGGGGCTGTGACTGGGGCAGGGACAGGTGAAGGGCATAGGGGGCTGGAGCAGGACTATGGACAGTGACTGAAAGTGTTGGACGGTGATTGGACGGTGATGTGTGTGTGTGCGTGTGTCACTCAGGGCCCGCGTGCGGAGGCCATGCTGCACAGTGCCATGGAGAGGGGCCAGTGGGTGTTCTTCCAGAACTGCCACCTGGCGCCCAGCTGGATGCCCTCGTTGGAGCGGCTCATCGAGAACATCGACATGGATAAGGTGAGACATGCTCACACACAGAGACACACGCACATACACGCACACACACACACATACACACACAGCACTTCCTGCTCACTCAGTGTGTGGACGCCCTCAGTAACCTGTCCCCCACTACTCCGTGTCCCCGCAGGTCCACCGCGATTTCAGGGTGTGGCTCACCAGTCTGCCCAGTGACCGCTTCCCAGTGTCCATCCTGCAGAACGGCTCCAAGATGACCATCGAGCCCCCCCGAGGCATCAAGGCCAACCTGCTGAAGTCCTACCTCAGCCTGAACAACGAGCTGCTCAACTCCTGCTCCAAGGTCAGAGGAGGAGGGAGGGAGAGAGGAGAGAGAGAAGAGAGAGGGGAGAGAAGGAAGGGAGGAGAGAGAGGAGAGAGAGGGGAGAGGAGTGTGTGTGTCTTTGCGTGCGTCTCTGCGCGTGTCCTGAGCTCCCGTGTGCGTGTCTCTGCAGCCTGGCGTGTTCAAGGCGCTGCTGCTGTCTCTGTGCCTCTTCCACGGCAGCGCGCTGGAGCGCAGGAAGTTCGGGCCGCTGGGCTTCAACATCCCCTACGAGTTCACCGACGGGGACCTGCGCATCTGCGTCAGCCAGCTGCAGATGTTCCTCAACGAGAACCAGGACACCCCCTTCAAGGTGCCTTACGCTGCCCACCTGCAGCTGTGGCTGTCTCCACTGTGCCTGTGTCCCCTGTGTCCCCTGTCCCCTGTGCCTGTCTCCCTGTCTCCTCTGTGGCTGTGTCCCCTCTGCCTGTGTCCCTGTGCCTGTCTCCTCTGTGCCTGTGCCCTGTGCCTGTGTCCCCTGTGCCTGTGTCCCCTGTGCCTGTCTCCTCTGTGCCTGTGCCCTGTGCCTGTGTCCCCTGTGCCTGTGTCCCCTGTGCCTGTGTGCCAGTGTGCATGTGCTCACTTGTCCCTGTGTCCCTTGTGCCTATGACCCCTGTGCCTGTGTCCCCTGTGCCCGTGTGTTGTGGCCCCAGGTGCTGAAGTACACAGCAGGGGAGATTAACTACGGGGGCCGAGTGACAGACGACTGGGACCGGCGCTGCCTGCTCAGCCTGCTGGAGGACTTCTACTGCCCAGCGGTGCTGGAGGAGCAGCACCAGTACTCCCCCTCCGGCGTGTATCACCAGATCAGCACCGCCTGCGACCTCACGGTGAGAACCGCGGCGCCCCGCTCTGCCACTCCTCCCTCTCCCTGTCCATGTTGTGCAGCACTTCCCAGCCTGTTCCACCCTGCTGGACCCGTCTCTTGCCACTAGGGGGCCAGGAGCACAGTGTGAGGAAAGAACAAGGGTATAGAGTTTAGTTTTCCGCTCTCTCTCTCTCTCTCTCTCTCTCTCTCTCTCTCTCTCTCTATGAGGACTTGTATATCGTGATGTGGGGGGTTAAAATCTGCTACGTTGCTTTCCGATTGAGGGAGGTGTGTCTCCAGTATGTGTGTGTATTCAGAGCAGGACAACAGACGTGCAGCTCTGTCTCAGCCGCTCCCCCGGGGCCCGCACCGCCGCTCTTCTTTGGCCGTGCAGGGGGCTTCGTGTCGGCCAGTTTTCAGGCCAGGCTGTGCTCGGGGTTTGTCTGTGCTCTGAACCCTGAGCCGATGTCCTGCCAGGGACAGATAGCGCTGTAGCTCGTTGTTTGATCTGATTAGATTTTCCAATGTCGTTTATAATTGTTTTCCAGGTTTAGATTAATTTGTTTCATTGTTTGCCTCTCCCTCCCTCTCTCCATCTCTCTCCCCCTCCCTCCCTCTCTCCCTCTCTTTCTCTCTCTCTCTCTCTCTCTCTCTCTCTCCCCAGGGTTACCTGGACTATATCAGGACTCTGCCCATCAACGACACACCTGAGATATTCGGCCTGCATGACAACGCCAACATCACCTTTGCCCAGAACGAGACCTTCGCTCTGCTGGGGGCCGTGTTGCAGCTGCAGCCCAGAGCCGCGGCCAGCGGGGGCCGGGCCCGGGAGGAGGTACTGGCTGTCTGGGGATAGGAGACGGGGGGGGGGAGTGTGTACTCTGGTAGAGGAGAGATAGGAGAGGTACCCCCCCGACACTGCATTGCTAAAAGATGAAAAGACAAACGATTGTACTGTCCCTCCGCCATCCTCCCAAGGGCAGCGGAGCTGGGGGGGGCAGGGAGCCTAGGGCCACACTAACCCCCCCCACACCTTCACATTCTACTCCACGGCCACCGAGTCCTTCCCTTGAGAGTCTGGGTCTGAGCTATTTCAATGACGTAACCACCGCGGTCAGAGCTCAGAGTCTGTGATTCCTGCTCTTCATCTTTCTGTGTATTGAACCCCCCCCATAGTATTTTAAACACTGTGTGTGCCCCCCCCGCCGTGCTGAGCGCTGCCCCTCTCTTGGCAGATCGTGGAGGAGATGCTGGTCGGGCTTGTGGAGAGGGTGCCGGCGCCCATCGGTCTGCAGGAGGTGCTGAGCCGGTTCCCCGTGCTGTACGAGGAGTCCATGAACACGGTGCTGATCCAGGAGGTCATCAGGTACTGCCCCACCTGACACCCTCACACACACTGACATGCTCACACTGACACACCGACACCCTCACACTGACACCCTCACACTGACACACTCATTGACACACACACTCACACTCACACTGACCCCCCCAACCCACACCTCCCTCTGTGTGTCTCAGGTACAACCGCCTGCTGCAGGTGATCACGCAGAGCCTCCGGGCGCTGGGCAAGGCCCTGAAGGGGCTGGTGGTGATGTCATCAGAGCTGGAGCTGATGGCCAACAGCTTGTTCAACAACAGCGTGCCCGACATGTGGAAGGCCAAGGCAAGACCCCTGACCCCTGACCCCTGACCCTTGACCCTTGACCTGGACATCTGATCGCAGGAGCCACGATGGGCCAGAGCGTCGCTGTGCGCTTCAGATTTCAATAGCGATCACAGATGAAACCGGCTCGGTTAACTGGACGACCGTTTGTGCAGCTTGTGTTAAAAGTGGACTCCTGTCTGTCCCTCTCCCCTCCCTCTCCTTGTCTCACCCTGTCTCGTCCTCTCTCACGCCCCCCCCCGCAGGCCTACCCCTCCCTGAAGCCGCTGGCCTCCTGGGTGTCAGACCTGCGCCAGCGGATGAGGTTCCTGCAGCGCTGGATCGACGAGGGGATCCCAGCCGTGTTCTGGATCAGCGGCTTCTTCTTCCCGCAGGCCTTCCTGACCGGGACGCTGCAGAACTTCGCCCGGCGCTCCCAGCTGTCCATTGACACCATCGCCTTCGACTTCAGAGTGAGACTGAGGGAGGGAGAGGAGAGGAGAGGCATGGGAGGAGATGGGAGGAGAGGAGAGGGGAGGGAAAGGAAAGGGATGGGAGGAGAGGAGAGGGATAGAAGGAGAGGGAAGGAGAGGAGAGGGAAGGAGAGGAGAGGAGAGGGAAGGAGAGGAGAGGAGAGGAGAGGAAGGGAGAGGAGAGAAGGATGGGAGGAGAGGGGAGGAGAGGATATGAGAGGAGAGGGATGGGAGGAAGGGAGAGGAGAGGAGAGGAGAGGAGAGGGATGGGAGGAGAGGAGATGAGGAGAGGAGAGGGGAGGAGATGGGTGGAGAAGAAAGGGGAGGAAAAGGAGAGGGATGGGAGGAGAGGGGAAGAGAGGGGAAGAGAGGGGAAGAGAGGGGAGGAGAGGGGAGGGAAAGGAGAGGGATGGGAGGAGAGGGGAGGAGAGGGATAGGAAGAGAGGGGAGGAGAGGAGAGGGGAGGGAAAGGAGAGGGATGGGAGGAGAGGGGAGGAGAGGGATAGGAAGAGAGGGGAGGAGAGGAGAGGGGAGGGAAAGGAGAGGGATGGGAGGAGAGGGGAGGAGAGGGATAGGAAGAGAGGGGAGGAGAGGAGAGGGGAGGGAAAGGAGAGGGATGGGAGGAGAGGGGAGATGAGGAGAGGAGAGGGGAGGGGGAGGGCCTGACCGCAGCCTCTGACTCCCCTCTCTGTATGGTCACTCCTGCCCCCCAGGTGCTGGGGCAGCCCGTGGGTGAGCTGACCCGCCGCCCGGAGACCGGCTGCTATGTGCACGGGCTGTTCCTGGAGGGGGCGCGCTGGGACCCCCCGTCGCAACAGTTGGTGGAGTCGCGACCCAAGGAGCTGCACACGGAGATGGCCGTGCTGTGGCTCATCCCCACGCCACACCGGCGCCCCCCTGCCAGCGGGATCTACATCAGTCCCATCTACAAGACCCTGACCCGCGCAGGTATGCCCAGCAGACCAGACCCGACCAATACAGGCCCGTACAGACCAGACCCGACCCATAAAGACCCGTACCGACCAGTACAGACCAGACCCGACCCATAAAGACCCGTACAGACGAGACCCGACCCATAAAGACCCGTACAGACCCATACAGACCAGACCCGACCAATACAGGCCCGTACAGACCAGACCCGACCCATAAAGACCCGTACAGACCCATACAGATCAGACCCGACCAATACAGGCCCGTACAGACCAGTACAGACCAGACCCGACCAACATAGACCCGTACAGGTCAGTCCAGTGTGCGTGTGTGAGTGTGTGAGTGTGCCTGTCAGTGGGCACTTTGACACCTCGTATGTGTGTCAGGCAGTGTGTGTGTTTGTGTGTCTGTCTGTTCTGTCCCAGGCAGGCCTGGGCTGGGAGCCTGGGGTTTTCCTGCAGTGCGATCAGTGCGCCGCTGCCAGGGCTCAGGGCCCTGCTCTCCTCTATCTCACCTCCCTCTCTCTCCCCCTCTCTCTGTCCCTCTGTCTCAAGTACAGCCTCTTTCAAGGGCAACCTTCTGTGTATCAGCTCCTCTGTACAGGGTCTTGGTGTGTGTGTGTGTGTGTCTCTGTGTTGTGTGTGTGTATGTGTGTGTGTGTGTCTGTGTGTGTCTGTGTGTGTGTGTCTCTGTGTTGTGTGTGTGTCTCTGTGTTGTGTGTGTGTATGTGTGTGTGTGTCTGTGTGTGTCTGTGTGTGTGTGTCTCTGTGTTGTGTGTGTGTCTGTGTGTGTGTGTCTGTGTGTGTCTGTGTGTGTGTGTCTCTGTGTTGTGTGTGTGTCTGTGTGTGTGTGTCTGTGTGTGTCTGTGTGTGTGTGTCTCTGTGTTGTGTGTGTGTCTCTGTGTTGTGTGTGTGTATGTGTCTGTGTGTGTCTGTGTGTGTGTGTGTCTCTGTGTTGTGTGTGTGTCTCTGTGTTGTGTCTATGTTGTGTCTGTGTGTCTATGTTGTGTGTGTGTGTGTCTGTGTGTGTCTGTGTGTGTGTGTCTCTGTGTTGTGTGTGTGTCTGTGTGTGTGTCTGTGTGTGTCTGTGTTGTGTGTGTGTCTGTGTGTGTGTCTGTGTGTGTGTGTGTGTCTGTCTGTCTCTGTGTTGTGTGTGCGTCTGTGTGTGAGTGTGTGTGTGTCTGTGTTGTGTCTATGTTGTGTCTGTGTTGTGTGTGTGTGTGTCTGTGTTGTGTCTGTGTTGTGTGTGTGTGTGTCTCTGTGTTGTGTGTGTGTGTGTCTCTGTGTTGAGTGTGTGTGTGTCTGTGTTGTGTCTATGTTGTGTCTGTGTGTGTGTCTGTGTTGTGTGTGTGTGTGTGTGTCTCTGTGTTGAGTGTGTGTGTGTCTGTGTTGTGTCTATGTTGTGTCTGTGTTGTGTGTGTGTGTGTGTCTGTGTTGTGTCTATGTTGTGTCTGTGTGTGTGTCTGTGTTGTGTGTGTGTGTGTGTGTCTCTGTGTTGAGTGTGTGTGTGTCTGTGTTGTGTCTATGTTGTGTCTGTGTTGTGTGTGTGTGTGTGTGTCTGTGTTGTGTCTATGTTGTGTCTGTGTGTGTGTGTCTGTGTTGTGTCTATGTTGTGTCTGTGTTGTGTGTGTGTGTGTGTCTGTGTTGTGTCTATGTTGTGTCTGTGTGTGTCTCTGTGTTGAGTGTGTGTGTGTCTGTGTTGTGTCTGTGTTGTGTGTGTGTGTGTGTGTGTGTGTGTCTGTGTTGTGTCTATGTTGTGTCTGTGTGTGTGTGTCTATGTTGTGTCTGTGTGTGTGTGTCTGTGTTGTGTGTGTGTGTGTGTGTGTCTGCAGGCCTCTCTGTGGGTTGACTCTCTGTCCAATCGTTTCGCAGGGACCCTGTCCACCACTGGTCACTCCACCAACTACGTGATCGCGGTGGAGCTGCCCACGCAGCGGCCGCAGACGCACTGGATCAAGCGCGGCGTGGCTCTCATCTGCGCCCTGGACTACTAGCCCCCCCGTTCACGAGTCCTCAGACTTACACATGAAAACAGTTCATTAAACTTCATCATTTGATGTCGCGTTTCGTTGTCCTTCTCTTGCTGCTGTTGTTGGTCACGTTTCGTAACAGTGTTCCACAGGGGGGCGTGGCAGTGTGTGCGGGGGGCTGCAGCGGGGGGCCGGCCTCAGGCTCTGCTGAGGGCCGCGGTCGTGTCTGCTGCCGTAGACGTGCTCTTCCGGTCCTGTGTCCATGATTCATTTCTTCATTATTATCATGAGTGTGCAGTTTATTCCAGCCTGACAGAGCAGCAGAGGTTACCCTGAAGGCTGTCTGTGCGTGTGTGTGTGAGTGTGTGTGTGTTTCTATGTGTTTCTATGTGTCTGTGTGTGTGTCTGTGTGCGTGTGCGTGTGTGCGTGTTCGTGTGTGTGTGTGTTTCCTTCTTTTCCTTCTCTTTCTCCTCGTGCTGCTCCTGCTATTTCACACCAGGCAGCCACAGCATCGCAGCAGCGTGAGGTCATGGAAGCAGGACTGCTGCCACTCCGGTGTAACCAGAGAAAACTGCTGCTGAGCACAGCTCTCACTGCTGGCTACTGTGTGTGTGTGTGTGAGTGTGTGTTTGTGTGTGTGTGTGTGTGTGTGTGTGTGTGTGAGTGTGTGTGTGCGTGTGTGTGTGTGTGTGTGTGTGTGAGTGTGTGTGTGCATGTGTGTGTGTGTGTGTGTTTGTGTGTGTGTGTGTGTGTGTGTGTGTGTGAGTGTGTGTGTGCGTGTGTGTGTGTGTGTGTGTGTGTGAGTGTGTGTGTGCATGTGTGTGTGTGTGCGTGTGTGTGTGTGTGTGTGTGTGTGCGTGTGTGTGTGTGTGTGCGCGTGTGTGTGTGTGAGTGTGTCTGTGTGTTTGTGTCTTTTGTGCTCCAGCTTTCCCACTGGTAGGAGAAATCCCGCAGTGAGAAACCCGCTCCCGTCTGCAGTTTCCCTTCGATCGCTGGGATCTATTGAATTAGGGCTCTCGGTTGCCAGGGCCTCCATTAGACACAGAGAGCAGACAGCGGGGGGGCAGTGAGAGAAGGAGCAGAGGACAGTGACTCCAGCGCAGCACCTGAACACCAGCGCCATCGTCCAGGGGGCAGGGTGGGACCATCGTCCAGGGGGCAGGGTGGGACCATCGTCCAGGGGGCAGGGTGGAGCCATCGTCCAGGGGGCAGGGTGGGACCATCGTCCAGGGGGCAGGGTGGGACCATCGTCCAGGGGGCAGGGTGGAGCCATCATCCGGGGGGCAGGGTGGGACCATCGTCCAGGGGGCAGGGTGGAGCCATCATCCGGGGGCTTCAGTCCCTTAACTGGTCTGATGAACTGGGTAACTGTAAGTCGGTGTTACAGGATCGTGGTACCAGCCTGTGACCTGGGCGCCTTGCAGCGGACACTGACAGAGGAGCGGTGTGGGGGGCTGGAGGGTCACAGCGTGGCCGGGTAAAGACACAGCGCCGGGCACCTCCTGACTCACTGCTGTTGCACAGCTCAGCACTGGGGGGCTGCTAGGTGTATCGCCAGAGCCAATCAGAGCGAGCAGTGGCCAGCACAGGCCCCTCTCCCCTTGATTAGGTTTATAATTGATTCGCTTTATAATTGATTAGGCTTATTACTGGCAGATAATTGAAAGCGCTTCAAACATTGCAAATCTAATCATTTACCGGTTCCTGGCCATTCATTCATTGAGTTCATTCAGTGAGTTGAGTCAGTCAGTGAAAGCGACTGAGCGAATTAGTGAGTGACGTACATTTCCACAATACAGCGGCTATGGGAGTGACACGCAAAGCTGCCTTTTCCTGCCCCGATCGTCCTCCACGTCTATTGTATCTGTCTGTGTATCCATGTGCGTTTCGTCAGTCACTGTGTGCGACAGAGAGATACGGCGCTGATAATGCGGTTTATCTGACCGGGGGGGCTGTCCTTTAGCTCCGCTCTGCGCCTTTAAGAAGTGAAGCCCTTTGCGAAATGATTGTTGAGCAGCACAGCGCTGTGACGTGGAGAGAGAGAGAGAGAGAGAGAGAGAGAGAGAGAGAGAGAGAGAGAGACCCTCAGCCTGTGGGACGGCGGGGAGCCGGACTGGTCACATCTGGACATTGACCTGCTGCGGACACGGGACCGGCTGTCAGCGATAAACCGGGATTATATTCTGTCAACTAAGCAGAAGTTTTCAACCGAAACCCTCAACCGCAACGCGACTTCAGTTGCGCAGAGAGGGGGGGGATTACAGCATAACTGCATATTATTATTATTATTATTATTAATACTGTAATATCTTTCGTTTTTTCAGTTTAGTTTAGTTTGTTTTAGTTGTTATTCTGTCGTCCGTAGTGTACGTCTTATTGGCCTCACTAAGTGGAATCAGTGGAAATATTTACAATGAATAGTAACTAATATTGTTACTGTTATTGATTGGGTATTGTCGGTAATTGAATTAGTTTGACTGTGTCGGAAGAGACGGCTGTGGTGGTCGTGCGCAGGGCGTGCGGTCCGTGTGTGGATTACTGTCCAGCCGGTCTGAGCGGCTGCGCTGCAGGGCTGACTGGACCGGACCGGACCGGACCGGACAGACGCACATAATTAATACACACATACAGATATAGATAGACACACATACACAGATAGGGTTGCCAGCGCAGCGGTTCAAGTTACTGACTATCTGTTGCACCGAGAAACAGAAAGTGTTTGACCTCGGCTGAGACACTGCAAGTTTCCTAACATATGAGAAGAATTTATATTATTCATATTTCTATCATCTTCTTATTATTATTATTATACTTTTGATTGCTTGTTTTGGACGGACGCACCTTGGTTTGGTTTGAGGCTCCTTCCCGACACTGAGGCCAGGTCAGTTATTGAGTTGTTTATTTTTTGAAATTGAAATATTCTAATTGAAAGAGGGTCGTCACTGGAGGGGCACAAACATGTTGCACAATGGAAACGAGCAGGAGAAAGCAGCGGAGACTGAGCCCCAGACTGACCCTGAGAGCCGGACACAGAGCCTGACCCCGGGCCAGACCCAGGCAAAGGCCGGCGTGTCCAGCCCCACGCACTTCCCCCTGCCCGGCTTCCCCAAGCTGGAGATCAAGCGCAACGCCGTGACGGACGACTACAAGGTGTCCAGCCAGGTCCTGGGCCTGGGCATCAACGGCAAGGTGCTGGAGTGCTACGACAAGAAGACCGGCGAGAAGTGCGCTCTGAAGGTGCGTTCATTCGCCGCTTTATCAATCAATCAATCAGTCAATTAGTCTATCTATCATCAATCCAGCGATCAACCAAATCAGTGCACCAGTCTGTTTATTGCATTTGATGGTGGACACTTGTTGAGTTACTAACAGTGAACAGGGCCGTCTCAGGTGTGTGTGTGACAGTGGGGCTTTGTGTGACTGTGTGTTTGTGTGTGTCTGTGTGTGTTGTAGTAAATATAGGTGAAGCTGTTTGATCTGTTGTTGTTGGTGGTGGTGTTGTGGTGAAGGTGTCTCCCAGAGCAGTACGTTGATTGTTTTAAATCACAGTCATACCTGCTCTGCCTCCCCCCCAGCTTCAGCCCCCAGGCGTGCAGTCCATGCTGCTCTGCTTTACAGACCCTGCCCTCTGAACACTCTCACATCAGGGACATGTCAAAGAGTGGGGGGACAGTTTCACCCATACGGATAGTAAATAACGTTGATGAATGATTGTGTCTTTCATTTAGTTATGCCTATGATTGAGGGGGACAAATTGATGTTCTCACAGTATTGGTGGGGACAATTTCCCATCTAAACCTATGCCTATGGTGGCCCCACACCGCTCTCTCCCCCTACCCCTCTCAAATTCGAAATCAAATTTAAAAATAAAAAAGATTTATTGGCCTGACTGTGACATCAGTGTTGCCACTGAGGACAGGCCAGGGCTTAGGAACAGGGGATGCGGGCAACAATCAATCAGTCATCATACATTTAAGACTTGATCAGATATTGGCAGATCTCTCTCTTTCTCTTTCTTTCTCTCTCATTCTCTCGTGTTATGTTCCTTCGTGGCCCCCTGAGCTGGTATAGTGAGTGACTGCTGCGGCCCCTGGGGGAGCACAGACGCGGGGACAACCGTTCTTCACAGCGTATGGTAGTGCCCTCTGCAAACCACACAGCCATGTCCTCATGCACACGCACATGCAAATGCACAGTGATGAGGCTTGTGCTGTCTCTGTGGTAGCATATTGTGTCTGTTTCTGTGTGTGTGTGTCAGTGTGAGTGTGTGAGCGTGTCAGTGTGAGAGTGTGTCAGGGATTAGTGCCTGTGTCTCATCCTCTCAACTCCACGGGATGGGGATTGCATCGGAACTGACAGCTCAGCAAAACCTCCCTGTCTCTGCCCCCCCCGGCCCACCGCTCCACAGCCCGTGGATTAGCAGGTGTCACATCCTCAGCCTCTGACAGCCTCTCACCCAGTGGCAGACAGGGGGCTCTCTGAGGGCCACTGGGGCCACAGAGACTGCAGGAGGCTGGCCTGGCTCCCCCCACCCCTCTGGAGGAGACTCCTGGGGTCAGACCCTGATAAAACAAAACAAGAAAAATGTGATGCAAGCGTGTGTGTGTGTGTGTGCATATGCACGTCTATCTGTGTGTGCGTTTTGCGTCTGTGTGCGTGCATCTGTGTGCCTGTCTGTCTGTCACTAGTGGGCCGAGGCCACCCCAGTTTGATCACTGGCCCACCCTAGAATGATAATTTGATATTGACCATTCAAAAACCACACACAACCATCTATTTGCTTACTAAGAGGTGGATCAATATTTCAAGTAGGCTACATTACATTTATCCATCCATCCATCCATCCATTTCCGAAAACCGCTTATCCTGGTGAGGGTCGCAGGGAAGCTGGAGAAGATCCCGGCAGGCATAGGGCACAAGGCAGGAATACACCCAGGACGGGACGCCAGTCCATTACATTCATTTCATATCAAAATTTGACTGTATAATATCCGTCCAAATGTTTTTCTTATACTATGTATAAGTAGATTTAGTATAATCATAGCTTGGGTATTTCAGTCACGCAATGCACTTTTATGTTTATTCCAGGTTTATTCCAACTAACGTTGGAATTTGCAGTTTTTGTGTGAGTTATGCGTGAGATGGAAATTTAAATGTACATATGTATTATATTGGTCCATTTGACCGGTTTTGGTGTTTGTACCAGGTAGCCTAATTTTAAATGTTGGCGTTCTAGTGTTAAACCATCCCTGAATAAGTTTTAGACACCTGAATGAAAAGACAACCAAGAAACTACTAAATAAATGTATGCTGCCCCCCCCAAAAAAAAAAAAAAATTAAATCAATCAATCAATCAATCAATCAATCAATCAATCAATCAATCGTTTTTTTGGGAGCCACATGTTAGCATATAGGTCAGTGCTGCCAAACCCAGTGCTCAAGGCTGCCTATCTGAGTTTTATAGGTAACATTTAATTATCAATTTCTGAACACCTGGAACCATTTCAGTTTGTTCAATTAACAGGTGATTTGTGAAATGAAGTTATGTAGAGATTTGGTATAAAGAAAATGAACTACTCTTTTCAGCCCTCAGTGACCAGAATTCCCTTAATTGAATTGACAAGTTCATTGCTTAATTGATCAATACCTTCTTATTTAACATGTGATGTTCGTAATATTTCAAACTGAAATGCCATGGAGTCTTTTACTATTTTAATAATGTATTCCAGAGGTTCCCAGCCCTGGTCCTGGGGACGCCCTGCCCTGGTAGTTTGCATTCCAACCGAGCTCTCAATGCCGTCATTGAACTTCAATTGAAGTAACAATCTGCTTAGATTGACTTATTCAATAGTGTAATAAAAGAGTTGTTTCTTTAATAAGTTCGTTATAGAATTCTATATTTAACGTTAAACCCCTACAAATAAAAGACTATTAGATAAATTAAGGTTCAATAAAGTAATTGAGAGCTCGGTGGGAACAAAAACCATCAGTAGGGGCTGCTCTAGGAGCAGGGTTGGGAACCACTGATATGTACAATATATTAAAAAAATTAATTGCTTTTATAAATAAAATCTAGTAGTCAATAGATCATCAACATTTAGTTTTGAATTGGGGGTAATAAAATAGCACTCTTTGTACGCTTTGGAAAATGTTGAAGCACCACAAACACACAGTGATATATTACAACATTTTGTTCAGACCCCTGATCGAAGCTTCCGCAGTCAGTAACAACCCAGATAGATTCCTATCTCATCGCTTTTTAACATGGACTAAATATAGATAATTATAAACACATTTAGAAACTGAAACAACTGATTTCAATCATTAACCCATACACACATTTCTTTGGCCTACCTGAAATGTGTGTGTGAGTGTGTCTGTGTGTGTGTGTCTGTGTGTGTGAGTGTGTCTGTGTGTGTGTGTGTGTCTGTGTCTGTGAGTGTGTCTGTGTGTGTCTGTGTCTGTGAGTCTGTGTCTGTGAGTGTGTGTGTGTGTGTCTGTGAGTCTGTGTCTGTGTGAGTGTGTCTGTGTCTGTGAGTGTGTGTGTGTGTGTCTGTGAGTCTGTGTGTGAGTGTGTCTGTGTGTGTGTGAGTGTGTGTGTGTGTGAGTGTGTCTGTGTCTGTGAGTCTGTGTGTGAGTGTGTGTGTGTGTGTGAGTGTGTCTGTGTCTGTGAGTCTGTGTGTGAGTGTGTGTGTGTGTGTGAGTGTGTCTGTGTCTGTGAGTCTGTGTGTGAGTGTGTGTGTGTGTGAGTGTGTCTGTGTCTGTGAGTCTGTGTCTGTGAGTGTGTGTCTGGGTGTGCGTGGGCTTAAGTGTTTGTGGTTGTGTGTGTGTGTGTATTAGTAAGAGCAGGGCAGTAATGGGGACAGTGTGCTGACAGTAGCAGAGCAGGTGCGGCAGGATGTGAGATGATAATGGAAACTGAGGGAGACTGAGTCATAGCAGGACCTGTGGCAACAGACATGTCAGAGCCAGTAACACACAGCAGCACAGCCACAGCTGGCGCACTATATGGGCCAAAGACAAGACTGCACTTCTGTCCAGTATGATACTTTATCCAGTGTGATACTGTAGTACTGGTGAAGCCTCGCTAAGAGGTCATTGCAGTGTGGTGCGGGAGAACAGGGTTCGAGTCCCCACACCCCGCCATGGCCCGGAGAGGAAAGTGTTACAATACTTTATCCAGTATGTTACTTTGACCCAGTGGGTCTCTGAGCTGCGCTGTGTTTCTGTGAAAGTCAGAGAAGTGGGACAGGTGAAGAGTGTTCTCCAGAGAGATGAGGAAGTGGGGAAAAAGGGAACATATGCAGGACCCACTGTGTTCTGGGTGTTTATTTGTGTCTGGGTGCAACGGCAGCGGACAGCAGACGAGTTAAATAGGAGAGCTGGGGGGAGACGGGCAGCGCTGTCCTCACAGCAGCCGGTCTTTAATTAAGAACACTTTGTTATCGAGTCTGTGATGGATGACTGAGCGCTCTGTTCCATATAATCCACTCTCTCGCACGCTGGAGAGAAGAACACCCCCCACCCCCCCGCCGCTATCTGCTGGAATGATTGGGTTATTATCTATTAGTCTCTGTTATTTCTGAGTCTCTGCCAGGCGCCGCCCCCCACCTCCCTCACTGCGCTGCATACCTGCCCAGGAATTAATGAACATGGAAGTTAACGAAGCCCCTCTCATCAGGGTGTGTGTGGCATCTGTGTGTGATTGTGTGATTGTGCTGACGACCTAGGAACTAAATGAAAGAAAGGCGTGCGGTAAACTGACACAGTCATGCAGCGAGGAAGTTCCGTCAGACAGGGGGGCGGGGGGGGGGTTGAGCAAGAATCGACACGCAGCGCTGGACACGGAAACTGACGCGGTCGAAGCGAGGGGCTGTCCGCACACCTCACACCTGCGCGGGACACCGCTACACACCCGCCCGAGGAGGCGGAGGCGGCCTGTGCAGGGCCTGGGGGGGGCAGGAAGGCTGCAGCCTCTCCCCTAGGCCGCCCCCCCCGCAGCGGAGCTTGGGGCCCAGCGGAGGGAAAGAAAACCACAACACGAGGAGAGCAGCGAGCAGGAGGAGTGTTCCCAATCCCCCTGGGCAGGCCTGTGTCGTGACTTCTCAGGCTCCCTCGTCCTTGGGAAACCGGACCTGTGCCAAGCGGTGGGGGAGGTGGGGGGGTTCCTGGATATAAATATAATCGCCCCCCCACCTCCTGACAGCCTGCCAAGACAGAGCTCCAACCCCCCCCCCCTCCGCAGGGACGAGATGCCTCTGTGTCCAGTGATTAGTGTGTAGAACTGCTGCCCCCCCCCAGGTTACCCCTCCATTGGCCTCCACTTTCACATCGGCCCCCCCCCTCCGAAATTGTGAGTGAGGGAGTATGTGTGTCAGTGTGAGAGTATGTCATTGTGTGTGTGTGTGTGTGTGTGTGTGTGTGTGAGAGAGAGTGTGTTTGTGTGTCAGTGTGTGTGTGTGTGTGTGTGTGTGTCAGTGTGTGTGTGTGTGTGTGTGTGTGTGAGAGAGTGTGTTTGTGTGTCAGTGTGTGTGTGTGTGTGTGTGTGTGTGTCGGTGTGTGTGTGCCTGTGTGTCGGTGTGTGAGTGTGTGTGTGTGTGTGTGTGTCAGTGTCACTCATGTGGTCAGTTTCATGCAGCCCAGATTGTGTTGGGGTCTAACTCCGCTCTCTCTCCCTCCCTCACTATTGAGTCTAATGTTTTGAGGTACAGAGGTGTCGCAGTGTCACACACTCTCTACAAACCTTATAAGATTAGTTTTGCCCCCCCACACACACACACAGATCAAACTGGGGTGTTACTACAGTATACTAGAGTAAACTAGTGACGGTACAGTAGCGAGAGTGTGCAGTGTGTTGACAGTGTGTCAGCTCTGCGCTGCTGTTCCAGAAATACTTCATTGCCGGACAGGTGTGGGGGGGTCAGGGCTGCTCCTATTCCTGGAGTTCGGCTGTCCTCATCACTTACTGTGCACGGGGCCGGGGGGGGGGCTCACTCTCAGAGTGTACGAGAGAGAGAGATAGAGAGAGAGAGAGAGAGAATGTGAGAGCAGTGCCAAAAGAGCAAAAGAGAATGATACAGAGAAGGAGGGAGGGAGAGAAGGAGGCAGAGGGAACGAGAATGATAGGGGGAGGGAGAATAACACGGAGAGAGAGGGATGGGGGGAATGTATGTCAGACAGGGGGATCACTGTAATCCCTGCTGGCCGCCCAGTCGCTGTGGCCCTGGTCAATACCATAGCGCCATTTCCCTGGGGAACGCGGAGAGACTGAAACGTGTGACGTGTAGCATGTGACACAGCAGGGGGGTCCTCGTAGCAGGGGTGGGGGGCGCAGTGAGCTCTAGCTTTGGGCTCCAGCTCAGTGTGGTCAATTGCCACAGTGACCCGGTTCAGTGCTGGTTCCAGTCTGGTAACGTGTCAGACGTGTAACGTGTGTGTGTGTCCCGCAGATCCTGTACGATAGCCCGAAGGCGCGGCGGGAGGTGGAGCTGCACTGGCGAGTGTCGGGGGGCCCGCACATCGTCAGGATCCTCAACCTGTATGAGAACATGCACCACAGCAAGAAGTGCCTACTGATCGTCATGGAGTGGTGAGAACCCTGACCGCTGACCACTGACTACTGTCTGGTGACCAATGATCACTGACTGCTGACCGCTGACCACTGACTACTGTTCGCTCATGGCTGACGATTGACCGCTGATCGCTGTCTGGTGGCCACTGATCACTGACCGCTGACCGCTTTCGGCTGAGAGTCCAGTCCAGTGGAGTCCAATACAGCAACTCATCAAAATAATATGGAGAGCCAGAAAGCGGGAGGTTCTGCTCGGCTCTGACCCCCGCGCCGCGGTCCTGCGGTCGGTGTTTCTGCCGGCGCTGCCCCCCCGGCGCACTGCAAAACTGTCAGGCCGGGTTACTGAGCACAACAGGAAGTGACAGCACTGGCTCAGGCAGATAACAGCTGTGACTTTTTATTAATTTTCCAGTTATCAAAGCGTTGCTGCCGTCAGAGCGCGGCCCTGTGCCCCCCCCCGCACACGGCTCAGGTCAAACCGGTTAAACATTAACCAGCGTTTTCACTGCGTGCCATTGATGCAGGGGTGTAGTCATCATAATAATAATATCAGCTAGGGTTTAGAGTACCTGAATATACTTGTCTTTTTCCGTACATTATTATTGAATATGTTTTCTGACTTATATATCCCACCCAGAGATGCACCCCCAAGTGAAAGGGGGAAGTTTAATAGAAGCGCTTTGTTTTCAACATAATTAAGTTTGTTGCATTTCTCACCAGACCTCTCATAAGATCAATACAATCCCGCGGCGCTGCTCTGAGCTCAGCCGATACACAGCCGAGCCACGTACAGCTCGCATTGCTTCATATAGGGTTACAATCCACTGGCATTTCAATGTCACGTTCAGTCAACTGGAGCAGAATTTAAAATGCAGTATTCAAGCCATGAAAACGAGAACAGGTGAAGACAGAAACACTGGAGAGACGGAGCTCAGTGGCTCCTTCACAGTGAGACAGTGACACTGCGCTGTGTGGACAGTGAGACAGTGCTGTGTGGACAGTGAGACAGTGACACTGCGCTGTGTGGACAGTGAGACAGTGACACTGCGCTGTGTGGACAGTGAGACAGTGCTGTGTGGACAGTGAGACAGTGACACTGTGCTGTGTGGACAGTGAGACAGTGCTGTGTGGACAGTGAGACAGTGACACTGCGCTGTGTGGACAGTGAGACAGTGCTGTGTGGACAGTGAGACAGTGACACTGCGCTGTGTGGACAGTGAGACAGTGCTGTGTGGACAGTGAGACAGTGACACTGTGCTGTGTGGACAGTGAGACAGTGCTGTGTGGACAGTGAGACAGTGACACTGCGCTGTGTGGACAGTGAGACAGTGCTGTGTGGACAGTGAGACAGTGACACTGCGCTGTGTGGACAGTGAGACAGTGCTGTGTGGACAGTGAGACAGTGACACTGTGCTGTGTGGACAGTGACACTGCGCTGTGTGGACAGTGAGACAGTGCTGTGTGGACAGTGAGACAGTGACACTGTGCTGTGTGGACAGTGAGACAGTGCTGTGTGGACAGTGAGACAGTGACACTGCGCTGTGTGGACAGTGAGACAGTGCTGTGTGGACAGTGAGACAGTGACACTGCGCTGTGTGGACAGTGAGACAGTGCTGTGTGGACAGTGAGACAGTGACACTGTGCTGTGTGGACAGTGACACTGCGCTGTGTGGACAGTGAGACAGTGCTGTGTGGACAGTGAGACAGTGACACTGTGCTGTGTGGACAGTGAGACAGTGCTGTGTGGACAGTGAGACAGTGACACTGTGCTGTGTGGACAGTGACACTGCGCTGTGTGGACAGTGAGACAGTGCTGTGTGGACAGTGAGACAGTGACACTGTGCTGTGTGGACAGTGACACTGTGCTGTGTGGACAGTGAGACAGTGACACTGTGCTGTGTGGACAGTGACACTGCGCTGTGTGGACAGTGAGACAGTGACACTGTGCTGTGTGGACAGTGACACTGTGCTGTGTGGACAGTGAGACAGTGACACTGTGCTTTGTGGACAGTGAGACAGTGCTGTGTGGACAGTGAGACAGTGACACTGTGCTTTGTGGACAGTGAGACAGTAACACTGCGCTGTGTTACAGTATGGAGGGGGGCGAGTTGTTCAGCAGGATCCAGGCGCGCGGAGACCAGGCCTTCACAGAGAGAGGTGAGGGCGACCACTGTACTGTTCTGTGTTGTGTTGTGCTGTATCTCACGGTGCTGTGTGTCACTGTGTCAGTGTGTCAGTGCGACAGTGCTGCTTTGTTTCCTCAGAGGCGTCAGAGATCATGAGGGACATCGGGACGGCCATTGATTTCCTGCACCAGATGAACATCGCACACAGGGACGTCAAGGTGAGGAGCAGGGGACAGACAGACAGACGGACAGACAGGCAGACAGACCGACCGACTTCAGGAACTTCAAGTCTCCTGCAGACAAGATTGTGTCTTTAAGATAACTCCAGACTCCAGAGTATATTGCACCAGATGCAGCCTCCGCTGAGAACAGCGCTTTTAACGGCCTTCAACTGGGTGTCAGAGACTCTGTGTTTACCTGTGGAGCGCAGGACAGGACATAAGAACATAAGGAAGTGTCCAGTCGAGAGGAGCCCATTCGCCCCATCCTGCTCGTTTGGTGTCCATTAATAACTGAGTGATCAAGGATCCTATCCAGTCTGTTTTTGAATGTTCCCAAATTGTCTCTTCAGCCACATCGCTGGGGAGTTTGTTCAGATTGTGACGCCTCTCTGTGTGAAGAAGTGTCTTCTGTTTTCTGTCTTGAATGCCTTGAAGCCCAATTTCCATTTGTGTCCCCGGGTGCGTGTGTCCCTGCTGAGACACACACAGCTGTGTGAGAGACTGCGGCCACAATGCCACATTTACGAAACAAGACACACTAAGTAAACACCAGTGTGGAGCTGCTGTTTAAAGCGCTTATAGGGCCACAATATCAGGAGATTATATTTCCTGCCGCTCCTCTTCACTCAGAAAGGTTTCTAATTTCCTTCTCTTTTTTGTGTAAAGTTTTATGTGAGTTTGTTTTTGACTCTGATTCCATGTTTTTGTATTTAGTTCACCCAAGTGTTTTGTAAAGCGGTCTCTCTCTCTCAGCCAGAGAACCTGCTCTACACCAGTAAGGAGACCAACGGGGTGCTGAAGCTCACAGACTTCGGCTTCGCCAAGGAGACTACGTTGCACAACTCCCTGCAGACGCCCTGCTACACCCCGTACTACGTGGGTCAGTACAGGAGACACTCAGCACCGCAGTCCGTCCGCCTGGCTGAGCATCTGTCTGTCACAGTGTGTCACTCAGCATGTGCCACTCTGACTGTCTGCGGCTGTGTGTCTGTGTGTGTGTGTCTGTGTGAGTGTGTGTGTGTGTGTCTGTGTGTGTGTCTGTGTGTGTGTGTCTGTGTTGTGTCTGTGTTGTGTGTGTGTCTGTGAGTGTGTGTGTGTGTCTGTGTTGTGTGAGTGTCTGTGTGTTGTGTGTGTGTGTCTGTGTTGTGAGTGTGTGTGTCTGTGTTGTGTCTGTGTTGTGTGTGTGTCTGTGAGTGTGTGTGTGTGTCTGTGTGTGTGTGTGTGTCTGTGTTGTGTGTGTGTCTGTGTGTGTCTGTGTTGTGTGAGTGTGTGTGTCTCTGTTTGTGTGTGTGTGTGTGTGTGTGTGTGAGTGTGTGTGTGTGTGTCTGTGTTGTGTGTGTCTGTGAGTGTGTGTGTGTCTGTGTGTGTGTGTCTGTGTTGTGTCTGTGTTGTGTGTGTGTCTGTGAGTGTGTGTGTGTCTGTGTGTGTGTGTCTGTGTTATGTGTGTGTGTGTGTGTCTGTGTGTGTCTGTGTTGTGTGAGTGTGTGTGTCTGTGTGTGTGTGTGTGTGTGTGTGAGTGTGTGTGTGTCTGTGTTGTGTGTGTGTCTGTGTGTGTGTGTCTGTGTTATGTGTGTGTGTGTGTCTGTGTTGTGTCTGTGTTGTGTGTGTGTCTGTGAGTGTGTGTGTGTGTGTGTGTGTGTGTGTGTCTGTGTGTGTGTCTGTGTTGTGTCTGTGTTGTGTGTGTGTCTGTGAGTGTGTGTGTGTCTGTGTGTGTCTGTGTTGTGTGAGTGTGTGTGTCTGTGTGTGTGTGTGTTTGTGAGTGTGTGTGTGTGTGTCTGTGTTGTGTGTGTCTGTGTGTGTGTGTGTGTCTGTGTGTGTGTGTCTGTGTTATGTGTGTGTGTGTGTCTGTGTGTGTGTGTGTTTGTGTGTGTGTGTGTGTGTGTGTCTGTGTTGTGTGAGTGTCTGTGTGTTGTGTGTTGTGTGTGTGAGTGTGTGTGTGTGTCTGTGTTGTGTGTGTGTGTGTGTGTGTGTGTGAGTGTGTGTGTGTGTCTGTGTTGTGTGTGTGTGAGTGTGTGTGTGAGTGTGTGTGTGAGTGTGTGTGTGAGAGAGAGTGTTTTTCTCCTGGTGATTCGTCTCTGTCTGTCCCTCTGTCTGTGTCTTTCTGCTATTCACAAATGTGTACATTTGTAACATCTATGAATTCATTTGTTGTTTATACATTTGTGTTTCTGGGCGTCTGTGTCTGTGTGGTGTTTGTGTGTGTGTGTGTCGTATGTTTTGTGTGTCTGTGTGTGTATGTCTGTTTCAGCTCCTGAGGTGCTCGGCCCAGAGAAGTATGACAAGTCCTGTGACATGTGGTCTCTGGGAGTGATCATGTACATCCTGTGAGTGTTACAGATCTGCACACTGGACACACAACACACACACACACAACAAGTCTCACAGGTCGATGTTCAGTCCACTCTCATGCCACCTCTCCCTCTCTCTCTCTCTCTCTCTCTCTCTCTCTCAAATTCAAATTCAAATTGCTTTATTGGCATGACAGTTATACATTTGTATTGCCAAAGCATTATTAGAAAATAAGAAGATAAATAATAATAAAAACAAAAATATATAGATGTAACCAACAATGTAACAATATTTAACAATGTAACTCTCTCTCTCTCGCTCTCTCTCTCCAGGCTGTGTGGGTTCCCGCCCTTCTACTCCAACACCGGCCAGGCCATCTCTCCTGGGATGAAGCGGCGGATCCGCATGGGCCAGTACGAGTTCCCCACCCCGGAGTGGGCCGAAGTGTCTGAGGAGGGTACGTGCTGGACCGGAGCTGCGAGTGTGTCTGTGTGTGTGTTTGAGTGCGTGTGTCTCTTCTGTAGTCCAGACTCCAGAAAGATTAAGTTGATGTCTTAAGAAGACATGAAGCAGCACAATAAAGCACAGCACAGCAGGCCCGTTTATTTGTATTGTTGCTCCTAACTAACTCTCTCTCTCTCCAGCTAAGCTGTTGATTCACCAGTTGCTGAAGACTGACCCTAATGAGAGGATGAGCATCTCACAGTTCATGAACCACCCCTGGATCACAGTGAGTGTCTCAATGTGTCCCAGTGTGCCTCAGTGTGTCAGCGTCTCTCAGTGTCTCAGTGACTCTCAGTGTGTTAGTGACTCTCAGTGTGTCAGTGTGTCTCAGTGTGTCAGTCTCTCAGTGTCTCACTGTGTCTCAGTGTGTCAGTCTCTCAGTGTCTCTCAGTATGTCTCAGTATGTCACTGTGTGTCAGTGTATCAATATCTCAGTGTGTCTGACCAGCGCTGTGTTGTTATTCCAGCAATCGATGGTGGTGCCGCCCACCCCACTGCACACCACGCGTGTCCTGACAGAGGACAGGGAGATGTGGGACGATGTGAAGGTGAGTCTCTCTCTCCCAAACACGAACGGTGCCCAGTCCTGTGAACGTGCTTCACCTCCCGCAGTTACACTGTGTATCCACTGGGTGGCAGCAGATGGCTGTGTGCAGGGGAGGGAACGGGTGAGAATTAATACATCCCTGTCATGAAGAGGATGTATTTAAGAAACAAGAACTATATTGTATTGTGTATTGTGTGTGTCTGCAGGAGGAAATGACCAGCACTCTGTAGTGTGTGTGTATTGTGTATTATTGTGTATAATTGTGTATTGTGTATAATTGTGTATAATTGTGTATTGTGTATAATTGTGTATAATTGTGTACTGTGTGTGTCCGCAGGAGGAGATGACCAGCGCTCTGTAGTGTGTGTGTATTGTGTATTATTGTGTATAATTGTGTATTGTGTATAATTGTGTACTGTGTGTGTCCGCAGGAGGAGATGACCAGCGCTCTGGCCACGATGAGAGTCGACTACGACCAGGTGAAGATCAAAGACCTGGACACGTCCAGCAACCCGCTGCTCAACAAGAGGCGGAAGAAGGCGGCAGGAGGCCGTGGGGGCAGCACTGTGTGTAACAGCCAGTGAGCTGGGCGGACAGCGGGGGCAGGAGGGGGACGGCCGCTATCTGGAACAGCCATGGAGGGAGCAGAGGGGTGGGGAGGGGAGGGAGGTGCAGCAGTGTCTGTAACAGCCAACAGGTGGAGGGAAGTCCTGAGAGAAAGCAGGAAGAGCCAGGGAGGGAGAGGAACAAACAGCTTCCTCTCGAATGGGGGGCGGGGGGGGGGTGATCAGATGATGGTGTAAATACCTTACCCCCCCAAAAATACTGTACAGCCCTCCCAGGCCCCCCAGCACTGAGCAGACTCTTCAACGGCATCACAGATCCACTGTCTGCAGAGAGTTATTATTATTATTATTATTATTATTATTATTATTATTATTATTATTATATGTTTGTTTGTTTGTTTTTCTGGTCCTTTTCCAAAAATAAATTTTTTAAACATCTCTAAAAATCGGTTGTGTGTGTGTCTGTTTTTGAGTGAGTGTGTGGGTGTGTCTGAGTGTGAGTGTGTGTGGGTGCGTGGTGTTAAGTGTGTGCGGGGGAGGGTGTGTGTGTCTGTGTGAGTGTAGGTGTGTGATGTTGAGTGTGTGGGGGTGGGGGTGGGGGTTATGTGTGTGTTTGAAACCCATGTGAACACTGACACTGGAAGCTCTTCACACATCCGCACCTGACTGAGGTAAGTGTGTGGATCCTATATGTGACCAACGGACAGCATAGCTCCGTTCATGAGTGGATTAGAGCGGCGCGGGGGGGTGTCAGATTTGCATGAGAGAGGAAGTGCGCTGTAGGGCGTCTGAGCGAGCCACTTCCTGGGAGAGGGAGACGGAGAGAGACAGAGGGATAGAGACGGAGACAGAGACAGGGACAGAGAGAGACAGAGGGATAGAGAGAGACAGACTGAAGTTGAGGGACACAGAGAAACAGAGTGAGGGGTGGAGTGGAGAGAGCGTGAGGCACAGGCAGGCAGAGAGAGGGAGGAAGAGAGACATAGAGAGGGAGGAACAGAGAGACACATGCAGGGAGAGAGAGAGGGACAGGGGGTGGACGCAGTACCCCCTGGCGCGCAGGCTGGCAGGGTGCACAGCGCCCTGATGTCCCCTGCACACAACACCCTGCTCTCCTCGCTGATTGGACACAGGAGCTCTGTGAGTCCCCAACACCTCCCTGGGTTTGTTTCACAGGTGCAGGACAGCGGGGGACAGGGACAGGAGACAGGGACAGCCTGGGTGCTCCCTGACCCCTCAGCACTGGAGCTCTGTTGCAAAGGCTGTTTTGTGAATGAGAGTTTGTGTGAGTGTGAGTGTGTGAATGTCTGAGTGTTTGTGTGAGTGTGTGTGAATGACTATTAGTCAAATTAGCCAGCAGTTTGTCTCCTGCTCACTGACACACACACACCCTGTGGTACAGTACTGAGTGTAGCCGTGTGTAGCGGTGCTGTTCTTGCACTGCAGAGCTAGAGGCAAGTGTGTCGATGACCTGTCGGCAGTCTGGGCCCACAATCCGTGAGTGAGTGGGCGCCGCGCCGCTGTGCCAGCCTGCTGTCCAACCCGTGTCTGTCCCCCAGGTGCTGGCAGCAGCGGTGGCGCAGGTGTTCCTGACAGCTCCGGGGGGGGTCTGGGGAGATTCACGCTGCGGGGTCGTCTGCCTGGTGAAGGACAGAGCCGCCAGGTCCTACTTCCTGCGTCTCTACTGTCTCCAGGTGAGACAGACCACAAGGCCTTTCTCTCTCTCTCTCTCTCTCTCTCTCTCTCTCTCTCTCTCTCTCTCTCTCTCTCTCTCTCTCTCTCAATTCAATTTAAGTTGCATTATTGGTGTGTTAGTTGCCAAAGCATTTAGACAATACATACAGAAAATACAGTAAATAAATAAGATACAGAATAAAATGCAGTTTGGTAATTAAATGTGCTGTGTTGTGTTCAGTGTTCAGCGCTCTGTGCTGTGTAGTGTTCAGTGTTCAGTGCTGTGTTGTGTTCAGTGTTCAGCGCTCTGTGCTGTGTTGTGTTCAGTGTTCAGTGCTGTGTTGTGTTCAGTGTTCAGCGCTCTGTGCTGTGTAGTGTTCAGTGCTCTGTGCTGTGTAGTGTTGTGTTCAGTGCTCTGTGCTGTGTTGTGTTGTGTTCAGAAGGCCATGCTGCTGTGGGAGCAGGAGCTGTACCAGCCGTTCAGATACTCGGCTCCTCGGCCCTTCTTCCACACCTTCCCCGGAGACGTGAGTGCACCCCCTCCACCCCTCTCTCTCTCTCTCTCTCTCAAATTCAAATTCAAATTCAAAGGTGCTTTATTGGCGTGACCGATCACAATATTGCCAAAGCAGATACAAATGTTCTATCAAACAAACCAAACATAGCAATACAAGATACAGTGGAACGAATAAATCAAATCAAATCAAATTAAATCAAATCAAATCAAATAAAATAGAATATAAACCATATCTGGCGTATGTATCAAAATCTGTGTCATGACAATCATGACACCGAAGAAGGCAATGAACCCGACTGTTTTTACTTTGTTTTGTTTTGCAAATGGAGTCCCGCAGGCCGGTGTCTCTCTGTCCCGCAGGCTGAGGCAGGTGGACACATTGCGCTGCTAAGATGGCGGTGCGCTCCTCCTCTCCCAGCAGGACGGGGAGTTTGCAGCAATCGGGGATCGTGCTGAACTCAGGGATATGCATTTTGAATATTTTTAAGTATGTCTCCCTGATTTTTGTGTATTTAGGGCAGGACAGCAGGACGTGCGCCTCTGTTTCGACCTCCCCCAGGTCACACTGGCTGCACAGCCGCTCTTCTCTGGCAGCCCAGAATGTTCTGTAGCGGCCTTTTTCACTGGCGAGGCTGTGGCCACTGAGCCTGTATTTAGTTAGATTTTGTCTCTCTTTTATATTTTGGATTTTTAAGTATTCAGCCAGTTTAATGTTTCTATTCAGGGCCGGTAGCATTCCAGTTTGTTTTGTAATTCTAATTCGTGTCTCCATTCTTTTGTGTATTTGCTTTTCAGGTACATGTCAATTTTCCCAATTGTTGTTGTTTTGGTCATTGTGTGTTCGGGCTCTGTGAGCCTCAGAGCCAGCCGGCCAAGGGGGTCCTTGTCTGGGGAGAGCTGGCTGCTCAGTAGGGCCTTGTATTGGTAGGACTGGGGCTCTGCTGTGTTCAGGTGCAGCCAGAACTTGGCTGCTCTTGTTTGTGCGGCTGTGTGCCGAGGGAAGAGTCCTGATTCGGCTCTGCAGGCGATGCTGGGGGCGTTTCTGTGTACGTGTAAGATGTTTTTAATACATTCTAGGTGAAATATTTCTGTGGGGCTTTTGTCCCAATTTTTGTTATTGAGGTTCATGTGGGGACCCCACACTTCACTCCCATATAGCAGGATTGGTTGGATGATGGAGTTGAATATTTTAATCCAAATAGTTATTGGTATTGTTGTTTTCCCAAATTATGTCTTTATGACATGAAGTGCCAGCGTGCCTCGTCTTTGAATGGGTTTAGAGCCAGGCTGAAGCTCCCTGACGCACTGATGCTCAGGCCCAGGTAGTTGTATCTGGTGCAGTGCTCTAATACAGTGTTGCCCAGAATGCATCCTTGAGATTGGTCTTTCTTCTAGAAAACCATAACTCTGGTCTTGTCCAGATTGACTGCCAGGGCCCATTTCTCTACTGCAGTACTGCTCTAGCAGGGCCAGGCTCTGCTGAAGCCCCGGCTCTTTGGGCGACAGCAGCACCAGGTCATCTGTGTAGAGCAGGAACTTGATCTCTGTGTCGTGGAGAGTGAGGCCGGGGGCGTCAGGCCGCTGAGCTATGGTCAACCAGCACTGTGTCCACTCCCTCTCTGCAGGACTGCCAGGTGGGCCTAAACTTTGCGGATGAGGGCGAAGCGTTGGTGTTGCGTGTGGCCGTGGAACGCCGGATCAGCCATGTCCTAAGACACAGCGTGGGACACAGTGAGAGTGGACCTGGACACAGTGAGAGGGGACCTGGACACAGTGAGAGGGGAGTGCACAGTGCACTGGGGGAGCGGGGTGATGGGCTCTATGTTTGCAGTCCAGTCCTGAAGTTAATTGAGCTAAATTGTTTAATTGGAGCCTGAATTTAACTAAAACAAACAACAATAATAATAAACTGTCAGCGCTAAAACTGGATATTTATCATTAAAGATGTGTAGGAAATTCAAAATCTGCGGGCACTGAGAACAGTGGGTCGAGTACGATATTTTAAAATGTGACGAATCCGCTTAATTGACGCTGTGCTGTGACGTAACGGCCCGGGGTTATTAAAGGGAGGGGGCGGGGTCTCGGCAGATCAATCACCGCTGCCCTGCGCGATCGAGACAGATGGAGCTGCTGAGAAATGTTGTCATGATGGGTAAAACCATTTACAATAAACGAAATAATATACGAGCAGAGCTCGAGTGGAGAGCAGGTATTTCTCTGTCCTGCGTAGTTTCATAGGCTGTATGTTTGGGTGTTTTCATTGGTTTACAATTGCAGTGGTTGATTGAATGTCCATATTAACGAGTTGTTTTTTCTTTAAATTAGTCTGATGAACCCGGTGTAATCGTGCACGCAAGCAGAATGTGTATTTGGGTCAAGAAAGACTCCAGCAGTTGTTTTAAAGAATCTCCGCAGGTTTCGCAGGCGGGCGGGCGAATCTAACGCTTGCTGTCGCCCGCAGACTCCCCGGCCTCCCGCCTGGGCTCCACTGTCTGCCCGCCGATGGTCCGGGCGCACAGCGTGGGCTCCTCCGGCGGCCGGATGGTCAGGAGGCGCCTGCGCCTTAACAAGAACGACATCGGCTCCCCCACCAACTTCCAGTGAGGAATGTGTGTGTGTGTGTTGAGAGCTTTCCAAACTCGTCCTGGAGTTTAAATGTGGTTAAATTTGCATGTACACGCTGAGACGCGCACCCGGCAGTTGGTTTTTGTTGGTTTGTTTGTGGGCTGGTGCGTCTCTGTCCCGTCTGTCCCCTCCCAGTTCCTGTCCACAGGGTGCGCCTTCACATTTGTTTCCCGCTCTTAAACGTCCTTCATTCCACTGGTTAACTGGCATAATCGGTCCAGTTCAACATGAAGATACTGTGGCCCCCCAGGAATAGAGTTCCCCTCCAAAGGGCCAGAACTGCCACAGACCTGCCCCCCCTCCTCAGGCTGTTGTCTGCTGTGCGTCTCAGGGCCACTGTGCTCTTGTTGTCTGCAGGCACCTGAGCCACATCGCCTGGCACGCCGAGACGGGCTTCGATGTCGACGTGAGTACTGACCGTCTTCACTCCGCTGAGTCCTGGTGATCGCTGTTATTGTGCATGAACAAGCTTTATTACGGTCATATTTGTCTTTGTCAACAATAACTTTCACGACTTCAGCTTTATTCGCAAAGCCTGCCCTCCCTATTTGTGTGCGTGTCCGTCCCTCTCTCCCTGTAGGTGGACAACCTGGACCCGGCGCTGGTCGAGCTGTTTGTGAAGGCCGGGATCCGCAAGACGGACCTGCAGGACCAGCGCACGTCGCAGGCCATCTTCCACATCATCCAGAGCCAAGGGGGGCTGGAGGCCGTGCGCAAGGAGGTGCACAGCACAGGTACGCCACTCCGGGGGGGGGTTTAACCGCCCCAGTGGAGCTCATAATGAGTTATTGTCTGCTCTCCCCCCAGGCGCCCCGCCCCAGACCCTGCAGAAGTCCTCCTGTGGCCCCCCCTCGCCGGCAGCCCTCAAGCGCCCTGGCCGCCCCCTCCTGCGCAGCTACAGCGCCCAGGCCCTCCCGCTGCCCCAGCAGCCCTGCCATGCCACGCTCTTCCCTCCCCTGCTGGACATCCCTCCCCCTCCCTCCATCCCTGCCCCCCCGCCCCCCTCATTCCGGCCTCCTCCCCCTCCCCCCGCCCCTCGAGCTCCCCCAGCCGCCCCAGGTGACCCCACAGCTCGGGCACCTTCGGCTGCTCCCGCACCCCCAGCAGCACCGTCCGCTCCACTGACACCTCCGGCAACACCCCCAGGTCTGCCCTCTACCCCCCAGCCCCCACCGGAGGCCACCGCTGCTGCTGACCCCCAATTTACAGGGCTGGGGATACGCTGCTTGATGGACCAGATCAGACACGGGGTCTCGCTCAAAACGGTAATGTGTGTGTCAGTGTGTCAATTGGAGCGTTTTTGTTCCAGCTGAGCCCAAAAATAACCAAACCTGATGTCCAGTGAAGCGATTTTCAGTTCATTTTCTTCTGGTCTTAATCTGTTAAGTCCTCCTGATAGTTGATATGTCAGTGAGGAGCTCCAGCGATCTCCGGTCAGTCGGTATTAACTGTGTTCCTCCAGTAGGGGGAGACAAAAGCACTCAGATCAGCCCTGCTGCCCAGCCGCCTCCTGCCTGCTTGTAAATGTGAGGGGTGGGTGTGTAGTATCGGTAACACAAGTGGGTCTGCAAATTGGATCAGCGCCGGGCGTGTGGGTGTGTCTGGACCAGGGCCGGTCCTGGACAGCCCCGGTGTCCTACAGCCTCTCATTTATTGATTCTTAATTGATCTTGGTTACGTTGGTGTTGCCGGCCAGGCGCTTTGGGACTGATTTGGAGAGACGGGTCAAAACCTGTAGGAGCGACACTCTCCCAAACGCGCCGGATCAGACCAGCACAGTGCCTGACTGGTGACAGACCGATGGACTGGACTATGTGGGGTGGGGTGGGGTGGGTTGGGGGCGCCGTTGTACTGCAGTGTGCCCCCACCCCTGGTGTTTACACTCTCTGGCCCAGCTGGGCAGGAGGCCAGGTCTGTCCTGCACACCTCTAATCTCAACACCTGCAGTGTGGCCTTCAGTTTGGCAGGAGTGTGCGTGGGTGCGTGCAGTAATGAGATCGGTGCGCGTGATTGTGTTGCTGGGCAAGCGGTCTATTCTGTTATTTGTGCCGGGAGGTTGCTCTGTTACCAGCATGCGGTGTTGCTGATGTGTAGTGAATATGGCTGTGCTGGCAGTATTGTGCCGTCAGTGTGGCAGGTGCGTTATGGTCTTATTGTGTGGCAGGTGTCGATGATGCAGGCCCGTGACCTCGCCCCCCCCCCGGTGGAGCCCTTGAGCATCGTGGCGGCTCTGCGGGACGTCATGCAGAAACGCTACAGCGCCATGAACCCCACAGGTACGGCACAGAGCTGCACCCCCCACTCTCTGGTGTGTGAGAGTTACCACAGGGGGTCATGCCAAGGGCAGTGGGGGGGCAAGCAGCAGAGTAATTAAAACGCAAGAAGAGGCAGGGAGGGGACAGACTGCTGGTGGGGGGGTGCTGGGCAGAGCTGATTGTTTGCCATTTGTTTGCCTCACAGAGGACCTGGCTGAGTCGGAGGAGGATTCGGATGGTGCCGAGTGGTGCTGACCGCGAGACGGGCAGGACCGGGCGCTGGGCCTCAGACGCACACAGCTGGGCACCTGTGCTCTGCACCTGGGGAGATTTTTTAAATGTATTTATTTTTGTTTTTAATTGTTTTGTTTGTTCTTTTGCTTCCCGTTTGAGCTGTTCTGGGGACTCGCCAATGATGTTCGAACACGGGCTGGACTGTTGGATTTTTGCAGGACCGGTAGTGATTTGGGTTTAGTTCACTGTGTTCTGGGGTTGGGCCGGGCCATCTTCTGTATAGGGTTCTCTTTCATCTCACCTGACTTCTCGCACAATGCAAGTCCCTTGAAATGGCACGTTTGTATTTAAATTAGTAAAATATAATCTGATATTAGAAATTGTTATTTTAAAAGATTTTACTATAAATGTCATTTGGGAAAAAATGTAAACCACATGGGTTTGCAAACCCTTATAAAAATAAATAAATAAAGGTGTATTATATCTCTTCCCAGATGTATGTTGTCATTTTGCATTCAGTATCCAGCCTGAACTATCCTTACCTTAGGTCAACTGTTTTATATACAGGTGTGTGTGTGTGTGTGTGTGTATACAGCTGTGTATGTGTTGTTAGCAGTATGTGTGTATATATGTATGCATGCAATGTAGGTACAATGTGTTTTTCATAACTATACTAGCAGTTCAACCTGTGGAACAGTGTGAGGGTGAGTAAGAGTAAGATGAGTGAGTGTCAGGTGACTGCTGACTTGTGGTTTGACCGGTTCACTGAAGGAGAGTTCCACTGCATGCTCACACACGCACGCACACAAACCTGCACGGACTCCTGCATGCATGCAGAGACCCACATGGACCAGTTTCGTTAATAAACACCCAAGCTAATTGAAAAGCACTTCTCTGCCAGTGGTGATACTGTTCCCTGAGCCTGTGTGGGGGTCTCGGTGCTCTGTAACCTGCTCTTCTCCCCCACACCAAGCACTCTCTGGCTCACACTCCGCAGCAGTGTATTCTGGGGGGAAGGGTGTGGGGAGATGAGAGTAGAACATAGTGTCCAATCGAGAGGAGCCCGTTCGCCCCATCGTGCTCGTTTGGTGTCCATTAATAACTAAGTGATCTAGGATCCTATCCAGTCTATTTTTGAATGTTCCCAAATTGTCTCTTCAGCCACATTGCTGGGGAGTTTGTTCAGATTGTGACTCTCTGTGTGAAGAAGTGTCTCCTGTTTTCTGTCTCGAATGACTTGAAGCCCAATTTCCATTTGTGAACCCGGGTGTGTGTGTCCCTGCTGATCTGAGTGATCCAGTTAAGACTAAAATGGGTCAGAAACGCTGGGATTGCAAACCCAGATCGCTGTCCTCTGTTTTTACATGATGACCCCCTGGAGGTGGGAAATGTGGACTAATTGGTTTATTCAGTCACTGGTTCAGTTAAGCAACCGGGAGCTTGAGTTCAGTGGAAAAACTGAAAACACTCTACAATACTGCTTTATATTCTGCTACACCCTACTGCAGAATATAGTGTACCCAGCCTGTCGGAGAGGAGCAGTGTGCCTCTGGGAGATGTCTCTCACACCTCTCCTCCTTCTGTCCCTGTGTGTGTGTCAGGGGTGCGCTGTACACTGTGTCCCTGTGAGCCCTGACGCTGCCGGCTCAGCAGCTGATTAGCGAGACTGGATTAGCCAGGGTGACCGCACAGACACTCCTGAAGATGCTGTGGACTCACAGACTCCTGTTTACCTCCACGGGGCTGGACTGTGACCCTGGCAGAGCTCTGTGTGAAGGGGCACATCAGGGAAAGGCCTGAGACCAGGAGGCAGCTTCCTGATGAGCGGCAAATCACTCGCACCCCCCCGCTGAGCTCCGGTGCTGATCACATGTATAACAGGGGTCAGGGGTCAGGGGCCGGGGGGACAGGGTAGGCTGGGGGAGTTTTAGGGGCTCGACCACGTGAGGCACTCAGGGGCTGTCCCTCTGTGTCTGCCCAGAAGGTCATTAAGAGCCGGAGCACACGGCTGTCCGGAGAGTGTGCTGTCTGTCTGGGGCGGTGTTGTCAGAGTCAGGGCCCGGGGAGAGACAGGGGCTGGGCAGGGCGCCGGGGTGCTGCCTTACACCGCTGCAATGCAGTTTAGTTCAGTTGAGAACAGCTCTGTTGACAGGACTAGGTGACATCGGTGCTGCCACAGCGCTGACAGACACGTCCAGTGCCAGAGAACGGGGCGATTAGAACAATACAGGCTGGGGGCGGCGGTAGGGGGCTGTTAATGTTTCTCTCTGGGGGGTAGGTGTTTTTGGTGGCACAGGCCTGCCAGCCGCAGAGTGACCGCTGCCCAAGTGAGTGACCTAATTGAGTGAGTGGGCCATCATTGACAGTCACAGTGAGAGGTGTCACTCAGGGTAGAGAGGGGGGCGGAGTTTGTCAGTCTGTCTGCCTGTCAGTGTGTCAGTCAGTCTGTCTGTAGGTCAGTGTGTCAGAGAGAGAGCTGCCACAGTTGGGCTGTGGTACAGTTTCTAAACACTGGGAGGCCCCATAGCAGTTACCGATGTATGGATCAAGTCCAGTCTGGTCCTCTCAGTTGTTCTGCCTGAGGTTTCTGGTCTTTGAGGGGCCACAGACATCCAGTGCAGCACAGGTATGTGTTCCTTACCTGTAGTTATGTACGTATGTATGTATGTATGTATGTATATAATGTATGTATGTATGTATATAATGTATGTATGCATGTCTTGTATCCTATCCTAATCTCTTAAGTATCCCATTACATACATAAGTCACTGATTCGTGTTTTTACATTTGACTGAAATAGCACCACTTTTATAAGTTAGACGGATTCACGACTTTAAAAGTGAAAACACGAACAGCAATACTAAGTAAATCATTTCTGACATGCATTGGTGAAGTTTGACGAAAGAAAGAAAATGAAAAGTAGTAACATTGTTGTCGTTGTTGTTATAGTACAGGTTGCTCCAGCTGTGTGTGTTTCAGCCCTGGTGCTCGCTGGCTTGCTGAGGAGCTGTGTCGTGGTGCTGTGTCGTGGTGCTGTGTCGTGGTGCTGTGGAGCTGTGTCGTGGAGCTGTGTCGTGGTGCTGTGTTGTGGTGCTGTGGAGCTGTGTCGTGGAGCTGTGTCGTGGAGCTGTGTCGTGGTGCTGTGTCGTGGAGCTGTGTCGTGGAGCTGTGTCGTGGTGCTGTGTGCAGCCCGGCAGGCGGAGAGGGAAGTGTGTGCGGGTGTGCGCTCAGCCCGCTCCCCCCGGCGCTGGAGAGCAGCAGCGAGATCACAGCCGCTCACAGCCGCTCAGTCCGCCTGGCTGCTCCGCTCGGCTCTCCGGCACGATGAGGGGATCGAGCCGCTGCAAGCACACGCAGCAGCCCGACAGGACAGGTAAGGCCAGCGGGGAGGCGTTTTATACTCCTGTCGGTGGTGTTCACCCTGTTTTCATCGTCGGCACCATCCTCGGTATTATTATCGCGGCTGTATGTTGTGTACTTCTGTGGCTGTTTTCCTCCCGGGGCGCAGGGAGTCTGCGATGGTGAGCCTGTGTCGTATTTGCGTGTCTGGCGGTGCGGGGGTGTGCGGGGGTGTGCGGGGACAGGGTGCGGGGACAGGGTGCGGGCAGCAGCAGCAGCAGGCAGGGGCTCTTGTGCAGAAAAGGCTGTGCGCGGTGCGTCCTCTGGGGAAGGAAGTAAACAAGACGACGGCACGTAGTCCAGTCTCTCTCTCAGGTCTGTGTACAGGCCGACACACACGCACGTACACGCATATTTAATGATGATAATGATGATAATAATGCTTGTTGAAATGTTGCGGTTCTCCAGGCGGGTTCAAGTTGCCCGACTCGAGCTGCTGTGTGTGTGTGTGTGTGTGTGTGTGTGTGTCTGTGCTTATTATCGGATTGTGTGTTTCTGAGGGCTCTTCCAGTCGGTTTGTTAGTGAACAACTGCGGGCGTTATTGTTATTGTGATGACGCTGCCTTTGGGTTTGTGTTGCAACAGGATGTTGCACTTACTAAACAAACCGCTGTCGCTTTCCATTCCTGCCCCGAGGCTGCAACACTGTGTCCGGCTCCGCGCTTGTCATTAAATAACCACCATCGCAGCGGCGGCGCAGAGGTGTAACGGCCAGGTCCTGGGGTAGAAGCGATAGAAAACGGAGGCAGGCAGAGAGAGGTGTATTGTGTGGGTTACATTCCTACATCAACAGCTGACGTAATTCGTGTGTGTGTGTGTGTGTGTGTGTGTGTGTGTGTGTGTGTCTGTGTGTCTCTGTCTGTGTGTCTGTGTGTGTGCGTGTCTCTGTCTGTGTGTCTGTGTGTGTGTGTGTGTGTGTGTGTGTCTCTGTGCGTCTCTGTGTGTGTGTGTGTGTGTGTGTGTGTCTCCGTGTGTGTGTCTGTGCGTCTGTGTGTCTCTGTCTGTGTGTGCGGGGGCGTGGATGGGGCGGCGGACACAGATCTTCACTGTAACCTGTCAGCGCATCGGCTTCACACAGAGACACACACACACACACACACACACACACACAGACACACAGACAGAGACACACAGAGACACACACACACACACACACACACACAGACACACAGAGACACGCACACACACAGACACACAGACAGAGACACACAGACACACACACAGAGACACACACACACGCACACACACACACAGGGCGAAGGCCACAGCAGCGAGCCAGAAATAATATAAACAGTGCTGATGACCATTTTCCATGTGAAAAACAATCCTGTACTGTTGTGTGTGACCGGGGAGTCATCTCTCCCTCCCTCAGCACTGCTGACTCCTGCAGCCAGAGCCCCAGGCCTGCCCGGCCCGGCGGCAGGGTTTACTGCACACCCCTCCAGTCTTGCCATCACAGAGACGGGGGAGACCGCAGTACAGTAGAATACAGTGTCACTGCAGTACAGTGTCAGTGAAGCACCTTTCTTAAGTTAGAAACAGAAAAACCACAAACAAACACTAATATAAGAAGTCAGCAAAACTTTATTTTGCTGACGTAGTTTAACTTGTTGACCTAATTTAATTTGCCAGTATTTTTAATACTAATGTTAAGACAAAATCATTTCAGTTAATATTAATCATTACACTGGTTTCATCAGTGCTGTGTCAGTGCCAGTGCAGTGTCAGTGTTGGTATTGTGTCGGTACAGTACAGTGTCAGTGTCGGTATTGTGTCAGTACAGTACAGTGTCAGTACAGTACAGTGTCAGTGATGGTATTGTGTCAGTACAGTACAGTGTCAGTGATGGTATTGTGTCAGTACAGTGTCAGTGATGGTATTGTGTCAGTACAGTACAGTGTCAGTACAGTACAGTGTCAGTGATGGTATTGTGTCAGTACAGTACAGTGTCAGTACAGTACAGTACAGTGTCAGTGTCGGTATTGTGTCAGTACAGTGTCAGTGTTGGTACAGTACAGTGTCAGTGTCGGTATTGTGTCAGTGCATTGTCAGTGATGGTATTGTGTCAGTACAGTGTCAGTGTTGGTATTGTGTCAGTACAGTGTCAGTGTTGGTATTGTGTCAGTACAGTGCAGTGTCAGTGTCAGTACAGTACAGTGTCAATACTAGCCGCTGTACCTCCTTGGCCCTCAGTGACTGTCACACACCATTGAGTTTTGCTATACTGATGCAGTGAAGCACCATCTCAGGACATGGGGTCCAGTGCTGACAGACACACAGCTGACCACCTGAGGCGACTGAACTAGAGGGGTCTTAGGTCCCCGCTGACGCTTTGCTCTCCGAGATTGCGGAGTTTCGCTGTCCAGTCCAGTTTCACAGAGACTGTACTGACACTCTCATAGAGAGGGGGGCGTTGGGCCGTGTGGCCTGGACCTCTTGCAGAGACTGTGTGTGTCGGTGGCGTGTGGCTAAGATGTTTCACATAGAGGGAGGCGTGTGGTTCGGCGGTTCACAGCGAGGGTGCATGTCTGGGGGCATGTGTCTCGGGACTTTCACAGCGAGGGTGTGTGTCTGGGGGCATGTGGCTCGGGCCTTTCACAGCGAGGGGGCGTGTCTGGGGGCATGTGGCTCGGGCCTTTCACAGCGAAGGTTTGTGTCTGGGGGCATGTGGCTCGGGCCTTTCACAGCGAGGGGGCGTGTCTGGGGGCATGTGTCTCGGGCCTTTCACAGCGAAGGTTTGTGTCTGGGGGCATGTGGCTCGGGCCTTTCACAGCGAGGAGGCGTGTCTGGGGGGCGTGTGGATCGGGCCTTTCACAACGAGGGGCGTGTCAGGGGACATGTGTCTCGGGCCTTTCACAGCGAGGGGGCGTGTCTGGGGACATGTGTCTCTGGCCTTTCACAGCGAGGGGGCGTGTCTGGGGGCGTGTGGATCGGGTCTTTCACAGCGAGGGGGGGTGTGGCTAGGCGGGTCACGGAGTGTGGGGTTTGTTATGTTCTTGCAGTTTCCTATACGTGCCGCTGGCAAATCATTTAATGATTGTTTGCTTTTTATGAGGAACTGAAATTAATCTGAATATATATAAAGAAAACAAAAAAATCATCCTTCATTTACCTGGTATGGATAATGTGACCAGGGCTGTGCCTCCCATGTGTCTGGGTGGCACAGCCCTGGGCTCTGACACGCATTCCCAGAATCCTTTTTCTGCAGAAACCTGTTTTTCCTGTTGAGCAGGCCTGCACAGTTCACTGCAGAAATTGTTATTTATTTAAAAATAAGCGGTGGCCGTGGGCTGTCTGGGGAAGGCTATTGATCCTTCTCATTACAAATACTATTAGTAGTAGTAGTAGTAGTAGTAGTAGTAATGGCAATTGAATTATTAGTACTAGCAGCAGCAGTAGTAGCAGCAGTAGTAGTAGCAGCAGTAGTACTGTGAGTGGTAGTAGTATGTGGTTGGCTGACCAAGCGCTTCGCACCAGCTTAGATCAGATCAAACAAAGTAACTATATTTCCACTTCCATCAGTAATGCACTATTCCATATATATATACTCATGTAGTCTTTGTGTTATTTAAACCTGTGTAACTATTATTTAAACCTGTGTAACTAACTTAACTAATTCAGATTCAGATACTAGGGTTAGTTGGCCAGCACTACCCGTGTGTGTGTTTGTGTGAGTGTGTCCACATGAACAGGCTTATTCAGTGGCTGGTGACTTACAGGCCTATGAAACCTATGGCACCGTCGTTCTCCGGGGTCAGGGCTGTCTCCAGGGCAAAAGCTCCTCCCAGATCTCTTAAGTAAGGAAAGAAACCCCAACAACATTCATCTCATTGCTGATTGCGTTGCCTCCTTTCAGCCCCGTTGCGGTTTGTATATATGGGTGGGCAGCATGGCGGTGGTGACTAGGACAGCCCCTGCAGTTGCGTTGTTGTGTTGTGTTGTGTGTCATGTTGTGTTCCTATCAGGTGGAATATTGCAACAAGCGTCGGGGGCGTGTTTTGAACACAATTGTGAAACGTGTTCCTCCTGCTCGGGGGGGACAGGGGCAGCAGCAGGGCTTCAGAGTTCAGCCTCTGGTCACGGTGATGTCACGCATCTCCAGCCCTGGTCCTGGACATCCACAGTGCAGCACACATTCAATTGTAAATAAGGGATTTTGTGAGTATTCTCTGTTTCGGTTTAATGTCACTAAACTGTGCTGGTTCCTGTGGAGTCCTGAGCAGAATTTAAAGTATGTGAAAATACTTTGCTCTGCATGTGACAGTACTTTTTACAGATACATTAGGATGAGATACTAATTATTATTATTATATTATTAATAATCATAACGATAATAATAATAATATTATTATTATTTTTATTTTTATTTCTTGGCAGACGCCCTTATCCAGGGCAACATACAACATAAGTGCAAACAAAGTGCAAAAATACAGTTCAATAAAGGCATCAATCATTACAAATTCAATTTATATAAAACATACCAATTCAAAATATAATACATTTTACAACTGACAATTTACACAGGCAAGTACAGTAAGTGAGGTCCTACATCCTGGACGGTAAAGCTAAGTCCTGTCAAGATGTAGGGTCACAGTCAAGGGTTACGGGAAAGGGAGCAAGGAGGAAAACAATCAAGAACGCAAGAAGCATGATAAAATTGTGAAGTGCTATCTAACAGGGGTAAAAGGACTAATATTACAAGTACTGTCTGAAAAGATGCGTCTTGAGTAAGCGCCAGAATGAGGTCAAGGACTCTGCTGTTTTGACTTCGGTGGGAAGGTCGTTCCACCATTTAGAGGCCAGGGATGAGAAGGAGCGGCTCTGGAGGAAGGAGAGTGGAGAGGAGGCAGAGTTAGTCTTCTGGCACCAGAAGACCACAGTGGTCTGGAGGGGATGTATGGAGAGACGAGGGTCTGAAGGTATCTTGGTGCAGTGTGGTCGAGACAGCGGTAGGTGAGGGTCAGTGTCTTGAACTGAACGCGTGCCGGTATTGGGAGCCAGTGGAGGGAGCGGAGCAGTGGAGTAGCGTGTGCGAATCGGGGCAGAGAGACACCAGACGAGCCGCAGAGTTCTGGATGAGCTGGAGCGGCGGGTAGTAGATGCAGGCAGGCCGGCCAGGAGGGAGTTGCAGTAGTCCAGGCGGGAGAGGACCAGTGACTGGACGAGCAGCTGAGTCGAGTGGTCGGTGAGGAAGGGACGGATTCGGCGTATGTTGCTCAGGAAGAATCTACAGGTGTGTGTCAGCATGGTGATGTGCTGGGAGTAGGAGAGCGCAGGATCGAGGGTCACGCCTAGATTTTTAGCGGAAGAAGAAGGAGAGAGTGTGGTGGATTCCAAGGGGATTGAGATGGGGAGGTCAGCAGAAGGTGAGGAAGAGTGGGGGGGGGAAACAGGAGATCCGATTTGGAGAGGTTGAGCTTGAGGTGGTGTGAGTGCATCCAGGCGGAGATAGCAGACAAGCAGGAAGAGATGCGAGAGGGGATGAGAGGGTCAGAAGAGGGAAAAGACAGGAAGATCTGGGCATCATCAGCGTAGAAGTGGTAGGAGAAACCATGGGATGCGATGAGGGGGCCCAGGGAGCGAGTGTAGAGAGAGAACAGGAGGGGGCCCAGGACGGAGCCTTGGGGTACGCCTGTGAGGCGAGGTTGGTGGGTGGATGAGGAGCCTCGCCATGTTACTTGGTAGGTCCGGTCACTGAGGTAGGAGGAGAACCAGGTGAGAGCAGTTCCAGAGATTCCAAGGTCAGCGAGGCAGGAGAGGAGGATGGAGTGATTAACGGTGTCAAATGCTGCCAAGAGGTCAAGGAGGATGAGGACTGAGGAGAGGGAGGTGCCCGAGCACAGCTGAGGGAGTCAGTGCCAGGAGAGCCGTCTCAGTGGAGTGAGCTGTGCGGAAGCCGGATTGCAGAGGATCAAGGAGAGAGTGTTGGGACAGAAAGTCAGAGAGCTGACGGTGGACCGCCCACTCGAGAGTCTTGGAGAGGAAGGGGAGTAGGGAGACAGGGCGGTAGTTCTGAGGAGAGGTGGCGTCAAGGGTTGGTTTCTTGAGGAGTGGGATGACAGCGGCTTGTTTAAATGCAGAGGGGAAACAGCCAGAGAGGAGTGAGGAGTTGAGGAGGGAGGAGATGAAGGGGAGAAGATCAGGAGCAGTCGATTGGAGGAGGCGAGAAAGTAGAGGGTCCAGGGCACACGTTGTAGGTTTGTGACATAGGAGGAGACCACAAACTTCAGCAGTAGAACCTCTTTTTTTAAATATACAGGGTTTAGGGCCGTGATGGGAGATCAACACGCAGCACAGTAGTGAGAGGATTTGCATGACTTTACAGGGTAGTTAATGTAGTTAACCGCTGTCCTCACTGCTGATTGGCTATCGACCCAGAAGGAAACAATGATGGAGGTTCTACTGTTGTTGATCTATTATGAATCCATCATGCTTGATCTTATGTGTTAAAAAAGCACAAGCAACGCACTAGGTACCAGGTTGAATCCCTGTGTGTGTAACTGTATGTTTGGTGTGTCTAACGCATGGACTGTGGGAGGGTGATAGTAACAACAACAATAATTGTCCCAACTGTGCAGTCTCCCTCTGCGTGTTCTCGCAAGCAGCCTTGTTCTCTTGCAAAATCTTTATTATTAGGCCTGTTACTACTCTTCTTTTCAGGATATATAATTCATAATGATTGCATGCCCTCACACGCATAGTAATAGATACCACTCATATTTATAAACATGACTCGCGAATTCAATCTAACCATCTTCTGGGGCACAGTGACATCACGTGCTCAGCCAGGGGTGGTCGTCTGTCCATCTGTATGTCTCCAATCTGGCGCTGGCAGCCGTGTGTGTAAGAGCTGTGTCATGGCATTGAGCTCATCTCCAGAGGCTGTGCTGTCCCTCGTGTAGCGCCGTGTGAGGCTGTAATTATCCCAATGCTGCACACCCTGCTAGTGTTGTATTGTCTGGGTGTTTGTTTATTTGGTGTGTAGGAATGGGGAGGTGTTTCTGCTGCTGACTAACTCTGTTTGTTTTTCTCACCTGGGGGGTGAAGCAAAACCAAGGTTAAACAGAGAAAGACCGACCTCCAGAAACTGTGTGTGTCTGTGCTTGTGTGTGTGAATGTCAGTGCCCGAGTCTCCAGTGCTCCAGTGACTCCAGGCAGTGTGTGTGAAGATCTGGGGTAAAGGTTGATCTATATCCAGCAGCGCTCCAGGCAGGTTGTGCGCAGTGTGGCCAGTCGCAGGGAGAGGCTGCGTGCGGGGCGCTGCGCTGGGGCGAGGACAGTCTGCGTGCATTGCACTGTGACTGCACTGTGGGTCACCCCTGTATTCAGGGCTGTAGTGCTAGTGTAGTCTAGTGTAGCGTTGTGCACGAGGGAAAGGGAGGGAGACAGAGAGACTGAGAGGGAGAGAATTTTTTTTTAAATTTCTCTTTTGAAACATTCTCAAAACTCAAGTCAATAAAGAAGCAAAAACAACAAGCAGCAACAGAACCAATACACAGATTACCCAGAGTGCAGTGCAGCACCGCTGAGTAACACGCACCGAGACAGGATCCTCCACACCCCTTCACCGCATTAAACAAAATACCAAATTAAATGAAATTGTAAAAACTAAGAAACAAAACGCAACCCCAACACCTGATAACACCCACAGCATGCCCATGAGAGAGAGAGAGAGAGAGAGAGAGAGAGAGAGAGAGATCCAGATCCAGATCCAGATCCAGATCCAGCTGTGCCCCCCTCTCCCTCGCTGTAAATATCCGCGGGGGGGGGGACTCGCATGTTTATACATTTGTACCATATTCTAAATATACAACAATATTCAAACATGTAATCTATATAAATAGACACTGTGTCTAACAGAGCTTGGGGTAAGAGCTTCGTCTCGGACCGCCTCCGCCCCGGCCCTGGTGCTGCTTGCTGACCGCAGACAGACACACCGCAGAACGACACACTGCAGATGCACAGAACGTTGACAACATGCTGCCCCCTCCCCCCCTGGTCGCAGACTGCTGTCAGCCCCCGCACTGGCCCTCTCCCTGCCGTACCGGTCTGGTAGCCTGCAGATAACCAACCTTGACAACACAAACTGTAATTACAAGAGCTGTTAACAAGGCTGTAAAATCATCAGCAGAAAAGCGGTGAAGGGATTGTTGTGCCCCCCCCAGGGGCTGCGCTCATCCGGCACTCCTCACTCCGCTCTCACTCCGCTCTCACTCTGCAGCCTTAAATGGGAAGGTGGTTCTGCTGTGAGAGGCCAGCTACTTAAAGGTCACAGAGGAGGCGCTGCCTAGTGTTGATAACAGCCTGAGGACCTGGAGCTCTTCCACTGAAGGGGCCCGGCATGCCTGGAGCTGCACAACACAGAGACCGAGACACACAGGCAGCACTGCAGGGACGACACCGAGTCAGAGACAACGCACACACACACACCGAGACAGAGACCGCACACACAGACAACACACACACCACCGAGACGGCACACAGAGATGGCATACCTGCACAGAGCTGTGTGTGTGTGTGTAAGTTATGAGTGTAAGTGTTTGTTTGCTGATGCCCAGAATAGCCCTGTACGGATGAGCTGCTGTAATTCCCTGGCAGCGCACCTGAGGTCACACAGCGCAGGGTGAGGAGCGGGGTTCGGGGAGAAGGTCAGTGCTGGGTACAGAGACTCCCTCGAGGTCGAGAAACTTTTGGATAATCTAAGAGGGAGAGGAGGAAAGGTTAGGGTTGAATCCAGCTGCTGGTGTCTCATGTTGCTGTGAGGTTTGGATCCTCGAGGGCGAGGGGAAATTTGTCTGTCTGTCTCTGTCTCTGTCTCTGTGCACTCTCAGTTCAGCTACTAAATGAACCTAGAATTATCATTCTTGTATCAATTATTATACATATTTGACATGGCGTCTTTTTTTTGGTTGAAAGATAATTGTGATTGCAGGTGACAGGTGTCCTGGGCGAACTGTTTAAATGTGGAATGTATTAGTTAATCAGAACATTTCATTAACGATGCAGCCGAGCTGGAACACACAGCAGAAAACCAGCGGCTCTTTATGAAGCGAGCTGCAGCCCCCTGGTGGTCGGATTTGGAATCTGTGGATGAAGTGATAAGTAGGGGGAGAGCTCCTCCTTGTGGTGTGTTTGGGAACTGCAAGTGAATAGGACGGACCAGTGGTTCCCAAACTGTGGGGCACGCCCCCTTGAGGGGGTGCAAGACTCTCTGTGTACGTGTAAAAAGTCAAGTCGAGACACACAAAATCCACGAGGGGATGCAACAACCCCCCCACTGAAATTGCAATGGATAAACTGATTTATTTTGCATCGACCTCTCTCTGTGAAACTACTTTTTCCACACTTATAAACAAACTATGGTTGTGATACGAGAGTGGAAATCGGTTATTGGATGAATCCATATCCAGTCCTGGTCAATCGGAATAGAGGATTGTCGTGTTTCGTCTGTGAGACGCTTCTGGGTAGTTTCAGACCAAAATACACAGCAGTTTATGTGAGGTGATAATTACAGTAAAATGAAAATATACAAATAACTTGCAGGTCTAAAATGTGGGAAACGAGCTCACCAGCAATCTCTACTGCAATATTTTGGAAATGCATTAATAATTTAAAAAAAGTAATTAATAAAAAAATGTAATTGCTGACTTTGAGCAGTTCGACATTAACTGCATCTGTATGGGTATGGTATGGGAATGGGAATAAAAATAAAAATAAAATAACACTTCCCTTGATTGTGCAGACTAATCTGGGCTGTCGCATGTGAAGACGTGTTTGTATTTTGTCAGTTTTAAAATGTCAGCAAATGCAGAAGTTTATTAAATTAAATTATTTTTATAACAAAGACACAATATATAGGCTATTTTAAATAACTGGTAAAATCGTATGAAATGGAAATGTATCTTCTGTAACTACTTTGATTCAGCCTTATCCATTTCATTAATTTGAGTGAGTGGTAGATCGATTAAGAACAGGTTGAAAGAATAGGTCCTGCATGGAAAGTTTCTGGTATTACCAATATAAATGGCCAAATAAAAGTGTGAGAAGTGAAATGCAAACAATTATGTAAGTGTATTCATCTTTGTTAAGCCTTAGGCCTTTCAAAAATATAAATGATAATATAAATATGAACGTGTGAGAAGAGGGGGGCGCGAGCTGTGATCCAAATGTATAGGGGGCGCCAGCCAAAAAGTTTGGGAACCACTGCAGTAGGCGGCTCTGCGTGTGGGAGCGGGGCGCAGTCCAGTTGGGTTTGCAGATCTTGTGGTGCGATGATGCAGTTACTGCAGCGATGTACACTGATCAGCCATAACATTATGACCACCTGCCTAATGTTGTGTAGGTCCCAAAACAGCCCTGACCCGTCGAGGCATGGACTCCACTAGACCTCTGAAGGTGTGCTGTGGTATTTGGCACCAAGACGTTAGCAGCAGATCCTTTAAGTCCTGTAAGTAGCCAGGTGGGGCCTCCATGGATCGGACTTGTTTGTCCAGCACATCCCACAGATGCTCGATTGGATTGAGATCTGGGGAATTTGGAGGCCAAGTCAACACCTTGAACCCGTGATTCATCAGACCAGGCCACCTTCTTCCATTGCTCCATGGTCCAGTTCTGATGCTCACGTACCCATTGTAGGCGCTTTCGGCAGTGGACAGAGGTCAGCATGGGCACTTTGACTGGTCTGCGGCTACGCAGCCCCATACGCAACAAACACATCAACTTTGAGGACAAAATGTTCACTTGCTGCCTAATATATCCCACCCACTGACAGGTGCCATGATAACGAGATTATCAGTGTTATTCACTTCACCTGTCAGTGGTCATAATGTTATGGCTGTTCAGTGTATATTGGACAGAAATCGAATATTGTTTGTTACTGAACGAAAATGTCAGAAATGCAGTTTATTCTGCCTCTGTCAGAAATGCGCCACTGTCAGCAGAGATACAGGTGTGACAATGTTGTGTGTGTCAGATACAGGTGTGACAATGTTGTGTGTGTCAGA